>NC_142314.1:22320000-22572500 GCF_054855325.1 Carica papaya | reverse complement strand
CTACGCGCGCGAGACACACCCCGCGTGCGGCGGCGACGTTGGTGGGCAAACAATTTTGGGTTCAGGGGACTTAGTGATATTCGGCGCAAGTGCGGGAGGGAATTGCTTGTTTAGCAGGCATCCTGGACCCGAGCGAATAAGTCCGGGGATGCGGGGAGGGACGCGGGCCTCACGCGGGACCCGGTAGCCTCGTGGCTCGGAGAGGGAATGAGAGATGAGTATGGAGAGGGGGAGAGAGGGGAGGGACGAATCGGTGCGACAAAGGACTGAATCTCAGTGGATCGTGGCAGCAAGGCCACTTTGCCACTTACAATACCCCGTCGCTTATTTAAGTCATCTGCAAAGGATTCTACCCGCCGCTTGGTGGGAATCGTACTTCAAGGCGGCCCGCGCGACACTTCCGCCGAGCGGGCTTGGCCAACGACACGTGCCTTTATGGGCCGGGAGGCCCCTACTGAGGGTCGGCAATCGGGCGGTGGGCGCGTGCGTTGCTTCTAGCCCGGATTCTGACTTAGAGGCGTTCAGTCATAATCCAGCGCACGGTAGCTTCGCGCCACTGGCTTTTCAACCAAGCGCGATGACCAATTGTGCGAATCAACAGTTCCTCTCGTACTAGGTTGAATTACTATCGCGACGGAAGCCCTTGTTATGTGGGACCTCTTCAGATCAATGAGCGCATTGGACCTGTGGCATACCATCTCACTCTATCCTGAGAGTTTACGGATTTACATGACGTCTTTCACTCTTGATGCTTAAAAGGTACCACCCTGACCCTTCTCATATCATTCCTCATACTGAAACACAAATACAAACGGATATGAGGTATGAGAAAATCTCCGTGGAGATTCCTGGATGGACCAACAAGGTCTTTCACAATAAGACAATTCCCATGGTGAAGGTACAATGGCAACATTATACCCCGGAAGAAGCAACGTGAGAGTTGGAGAGTGAGATGAGTGAGAAGTATCTGGACCTGTTCGAGACAAATTTGGGGACCAAAGTTTTCTAAGGTGGGGGCGATGTAACACCCCGCCCATCGTTGTACTTAATTAATTTGGAAAACCCTATCTATTCGGGACTTTAGGATGCATTGAACTCATTTAATTTACTCCGTAAATTATTATCGTAATTCGTGAATTTATGTCAATTTTTATTTATCTTGATTTTATTTAATTTTATTTAAATTTTAAGTAGATTCGATTTAATTTTATTTTAAGTTAATTTAGTTAGTTTTATTTTATTTTATTTTAATCTAATTAAAAATGAATTTCAGAAAAACAAAAAAATGGGAGAAAATCTCGCGGGAAAGGGGAGCTGCCCATGGGTGCCTGCACACTGTGCGCGTGCACAGCAGGCATGGGGAGTGCAGACAGCGCACACGTCCCATCTGTGCTTGTGGCACAGGGTCAACCTTGCGCGTGCTTGTTAGGTGCAGGCGAGCCGTTCGCATGTCACTTCGCGCGTGGATAGGCCCCTATGTGCATGGGGGTTGTGCATAATAGGCCTGCGCGCGGGTAGGCCCCTATGTGCAGGCTAGCCATTGCCCCCGTAGCAGGGAGGACCATGCGCCTATAGGCTAGCCTGTAATGTGCAAGGCGGGCAATTGCCGCTTCAGGCAGTGCGTCGCCACCCACCTCAGGCAGTGCACCACCATTGTTGGTGGAGAAGAAATTTCTCCTCTATTTTTTGTGCCGAGCATATTTTCTCTCTCTTCACCAGATTTGCCACTTGGCACAAATTCAACGGCTTTTAATTTCTCTAAATAGGAGCCTTTCCTTCCCATTTTCTCCACACTTTTATTTTTCCACCTTTCAAGACTTAGAGAGAGAGAGTGATATAAAGAGAGCAGAAGAAGAAAAACAGAATGGTGTAGGAGAAATTATTAAATTTTGGTAAGAAATTTAGTATTCTTTCAATGTCTTAAGGGGTATTTTTAGATAAAAAAAAGAGATTAATTGATAATTTGTGATTTTGCTTGTTTTGGATGCTTTTATATTTGTAGTTTTAATATGTTGAATTGTTCTTGATTTCAGGCATGCTACGTGATTTCTAGACACTTGATGATTTTCATGTAATTAAAATACTATGAAACTGGTAAAGTTACCTGAAAAATAAAGAACAAAAAAAAGAAGAAGAAAAATGTGAGAATGAAGCATGAATGGTCCGGGTATGTATTTGTATTGATATTCATAATACATCAAGTGTCTTGTTAAGCTTTTTATCTCTGAGTGGTATCTGTTCTCCTAACCCCATATGGGGTATCTGTTTCTCCCTCCCCCACCTGGTATGAAAAGACATAAGAGGACCACTCCTTATGGATGAAGATGTACCATCTGACGAGAGTTGTGATGCAAATATCTGTTAGCGGTTACCTTTGGCTAAGTACTATCGTGACTATAGAATATCTGATATGACCGTGGTCATAGATTGTACAATGGTTTGGCAAGGTAGAAATGTGTCTAAGCAAATTGCCGTTATCTGTATTTGATCTGATCATTCCACATGGGTAGTTAGAAATTAGTATATGCCTTCAGAGATGGAAGTTGTAACAACTTCACGAAGCATGACACGAAAATCTGAGCATTTCCTGATTTGTTTGATTTTCTCTATTATCTGGTATGATGTGTGTTTGTTTTGTTTATACTAACGTAAGGTTTTTCTAATAAATAAATAATTTTCATAATGTAAGATAGGTCTATTAAGTAGCCAAATGGTAAGTATTTATGTTAGAATGATTCATCTTTAAAATCTTATGATATTATTTAAATAGTGTTTTTCTTATTGAGCATATGGAACTCACTCTTTCCATCATCCACCTCTAGATAAGGAAGAAAATGAGAAACCACCAGCTGACCTACCTATTGAAGTTTATGAGGATCTCGTCCATCCACAAAACTTGAGTGTATGATCATTCTCGCACTCTGATGAGTCCAATAACATAATGAAAGAAGTGGCCCTCTTTTGTATTTTGACTTTGTATTTTGTAGCAACTTTTGGCCTCAGTTATGTGTATGTAATTGAAACTCATATATATATATGTAAGGGATTTGTATTAATTTACTATGCTGCATATAATTTCAATTACGCAGTCGTTATTCTGTTTCTGTATCTGACACCCACATGCCTTAATTAGCGTTTGGAATGTCACGCGGGTAGTCGTTTATTCATCCAGACAGCTGAAACCCCATGACGTATAGCTATTCTACACACGACCTGGAGTTGGCTACCATAGTCCATATCCTGAAGATATGGCGCCACTATCTGTACGGAAAAACATTTAAAATTTATACTGACCATAAGAGTTTAAAATACATATTTTTACAGAGAGAACTGAATATGAGGCAGAGATGCTGGATGGACCTCCTGAAGGATTATAACTCCAAGATCCTTTACCACCTAAGTAAAGGTAATGTGGTTGCAAATGCTTTGAGCCGGAAGGTGTAACACTCTAAAAACCTCTGTGCTTAATTGTTATCTAAAATCTCTAATTATTCAGGCCCTAAGGCCATTAACTGTTTAAATTTAATTTTATCTTATTTTATTTTAAATTTCGAACAAAAATGGGTTTAACATGGTAATTATATATTTCACTGACAAGTTTAATCTTTTCTTCATTTATTTTGCCTAAATATATATTTATTTTTACCATTATTAATTTTAAAATTTTCAAGAAAAATAAAGAAGAATAACGGCAAAACAATCCTGCATAAAAGGTCGCGGGAAAGCCTTCCCTGTCTGCACGGCCCCCACACGTCGCCCGCCCTCATGCGAGTGCACGGCCAGCATGGGACCAGTGCTTTTGCGCACGTCCCATCCACGCGGGGAGCGAGGTTTCCGTTGTCACATTGCATGCGGACAGGCGCACGGCTCCTCATGCCTTATGCATGAGCTTGCGCGTGCGGCAGGCGCCACTTGCGCACAACATGCCTACGTGTGTGGTAGGCTTGGGCTTCATGCATTGCTTTGGGGCCGTGAGCGTTGCCCCTTGGGTGGTGTACACTGCCCCTTGGGAGGTGTGCGTTGCCCATTGGGGGGTGTGTGTCGCCAGTTGAGTATCGTGCCATGATCGTTTAGGCAGGTGCCTCTAACTTTGGCATTGTTGTCACCTCACTATCGTCACATCGGCCATACGTCAATCGTGTCCATCAATCATCGCGTCGTATCAAGTCATATTTTCCCTTCCCTCTCTCATCACAACATTTCACATTTAGCGCAAATGAAACGGTCCCCATTTTCTTAAATAGGAACGCCTTTTCACAATTTCTTCGCCACTCTAACTTCATTCTTCCATCCACGAAAGAAATTCTAGAGAAAAAGAGAGATAGAGAGAGAAGAAGAAGAAATAGAAGGAAGGAAAATTATAGGAAAGAACTTCAAGGTTTCGATAAGAAATTTTGTGACATCCCAAATGCAAATTAAGATATAAGGGTGCCAGATATAGAAACAGATTATGAGTGCATAATATATATATGTATGCAACAAAATAAATAATTACAATCTCTTATAAAAAATAATAGAGTTTCATACAATACTAAGGTAGAAACAAAATTAGTTACAAGCCTCAACAAAAGATGGACTCATCACAGTGCGAGACAATTATTTACTCATAAAAGTTCATGGATCCACGGGATCCTTAAAGGCTTCAATGGGTAAGTCAGCGAGCTGTTCCTCACTATCTTCCTTATTTGGAGGGGGCATGGAAAGGGGTGAGTTTCATGTACTCAGTAAGGAATGCAGTATTTAAATAACATCATAAGATTTTAAAGGTAATTATCAGTACCATCATTACTTACCATAAACAGTCAGATTAGGGTTATTTGTTAGTTATGAAATTAGTTTGATTTAATAAAAAAAATGTCAAGTAAAAATCATATCATGTCAATCAGATCAATCATGCTTAAGATAAAGAAAATCAAACAAATCATGATATGCACTATTTTTCATTTTATTCTTCACGCGAAGTCATTCTGACTTCCATCTATTGAGGGTGATATGAATTCCTGACTACTCATGTGGAATGACCAATTCATTTCATATTATATTAGAAATTTGTGGTGACAAACCAATAAGACTTGCCAAACCATGACACGATCTATGACCACGCCGTGCCAACCATAATGGTTCTACATGTTAAATATGGTCATGGCCGTACTTCGCCAAAGGTGACCTCTATAATGATATCCAGTTACCAATCTCATCAGAGGGTACCCCGTCATCTATAGGGAGTAGTTCTCTTACGTCTTTTCAGACTAGACGGGGGAGAAACATAAATCTCTCAAAGATAAAAAGCCTAACGAAAAACTTTATGAATCATGCATGTCAATACCAATACGTATTTCTCATGTTTATACATCATTTCATTCTTAATCACTTTACCACCGTATAATATATCACATATCAATATTTATCTCAAGCATTTAATCATTTAAATAAGAAAGAAATCGATTTACATATGTTTATAAAATATGCAATCAATGTAAATTATTTCATTTAAGCATATAATTAAATCATGCAACCATTTAGTTTAAATTTTGTTAATTTTAACCAAGGAATATTCCTTAGGATGTTTAAAAGTAAATACTAAATTTCTTACCAAAGTCTTGGTGTTTCAAAAGCCTTTTCTTCTCTCCTTCTCTCTCTTTAAAACTCTTTGGTGGACGGAAGAATAAAATGAAAGTGATGAAAAAATGGTGAAGTGAGGATCCCTATTTATAGAAAATTAGAACCGTTAGATTTGCGTCAAATGGCAAAATTTGGTGGAGAGAAAGAAGGTCAATGTGAAAAAATGAGATGTGGCGACTGATAGATGTGACCAACAGATGGACGATGCGATGTGACGGTGGCGTGAAAATCAGAGGCACACCACCCAAATGACAGAGACATGTCGCCCAAGTGACAGCGGCACGCCACCTAAGCTGGCAGCAGCTCGACACTTAACTAGTGGCGCATGCCACCCAAGCCTTGGGCGGCGCGCATAGCCCGAAGCAGTGCATGCTGTCCCAGCTTACTACATGCACAGTCCTACTGCGTGCTGGACACTGCATGCAGGCCTACTCCGCGTCGGCCTACTGTGTGCAACCCTATTGCATGCAGGCCTACAGTGCATACAACGCGGGAAGCTGTGCTCCTGTCTGCGTGCAATGGGACGCGTGCACAGACCACACCTCGTGCACCACGCGAATGGGAGTAGTCGGGTATCTGTATTGTCCTTAGTAGATAAAAGTCAAAATGACTTTGCTTGAAGAATAAAATAAGACAAAAGCACGACATGATTTGTTTGATTTTCTCTATTTAATTTCAGCATGATTGATATGATTGACGTTATATAATTGATAGGATTTGATATGATTATGATATGATTTGACATGATTAATTTGATATTTTCTTTAAATAAAATAAAATAATTTTATAATTATTGAAATGGACCTCTGACACGATTTCTAATGGTGAGTAAATAAGCTACCCTTTTTCAAGTTTAATTCCTTTTAAAATTTTAGTGAGGTTATTTAAATACTGTTTTTCTTATTGAGTATGTGAGACTCACCCCTTTCCATTCCCCCCTCAGATGCGGAGTATAATGAGAAAACGATCATTGAACTACTTATTGAAGCTTTTGAGGATCCCATTGATCCATGAATCGTTACAAGTGCATGTTTTGTTCCCCACTCTGAGGAGTTCATCTTTATTCCACTGCATATAATTATCTTAAATGCACACCAATCTGTTTCTATATCTGGTACCCTTATACTTTAATTAGTATTTGGGATGTCACAAATAGTATTAGAGCAGTTACATGGAATAATCCCTTACAATTGAGACTATAGTTTAGAAAACCACTCTAGGTACTTAGAATATTTCCTTTCTTGAAAACTAGACAACCAACTCGTGTCTTCCTTTTCTTTTGTAGGAAAGATGCAAGGAAGACCTTTTGTAGAAAGAGAAGGAATTTTAGACCTCCACCAAAAAAGTATGACAGTTGCCCAGTATGTAGCCTGATTTGTCCAAATGTTTAGGTTTGCCCCTTTAATGGTCACCCTTGAGAGCCGTAAGGCTAAAAAATTCCTGAAGGGCTTTCATGCCGATATTTACGACTAGGTTGCAATGTTGAGACCCAACTCTTACGCTGAGGTGCTAGAACATACCCAGTTGGCTAAAGATCTTATTTCGGCCCTACAAAAATACATTGAATAAGTTCGTACGCAATAACAACAACACCAACACCAACTCCAACAATCAAGAAGAAGATTGATTGACCTAGTTAGTAGCCACCCTGATAAAAGACCACTAGTTGCCCCTCCTCCTGCTTTTCCTCCACCTACTGGCACCCTGCCCAACCAACCCAACTATGTCAGCATTGTGAACGCTTTCATGGTGATGAGCGCTATTGGCATTTGAACAATGCCTACTACAAGTGCGGAAGCACTCAATACTTTGTTAAAGACTGTCCACAGTAGCCAAAGGACATGGCCAGACCAGTAACCCAGGGTCGTGTTGACCCCCTCAGCACTCCTGTGTCATTCAAGGTATGCTTTTTATCCATGATACTACTGCTTGAGATCTGATTGATACATGTGTTACCCACTCTTTTATTTCTTGTTCTTTTGCTTATAAATTAGATGTTAAGTCTAAACCATTAAATGAGGTATTAGCAATAGAAACCCCCTCTAGAGCTCTTTTAGAAGCTCACTGTATGTATAAAAATTATAAAAAAAAGTCTCAGGAGTAGAATTATTAGTAGATCTTATATTCTTAGATTTCTTAGGATTTGATGTCATCTTAGGAATGGATTGGTTAGAAAAATATAGAGGAATTATTAACTGCGAAAGTAAAATTATAACTCTTTGTTCACCAAAATGAAATAAAATTTTATGAGTTTTTTTTGCTATTCTCTAACCTGTAAGTAAACAAGATTATGGATGTTGACCCTGTTGTATATACAATTCCTACTATTTATAACTTTTTAAATGTCTTTCCAGAAGAATTACCTGGTCTTCGTCCCCCACGGGAGATAGAATTCTCCATCGATCTACTTCCAAGAATGCAACTGATTTAAAAACTTGCTTATCGCATGAGCCAAACCGAACTCGCTGAACTTAAGAACCAGCTCTTTAAGCTTCTTGGGCAAATATTCATTTGCCCCATCCATTTTCCTTGGGGTGCCCCAGTGTTATTTGTAAAGAAAAAAGACAGTTTCCTCCGACTATATATTGACTACAGAGAACTCAATCTAGTGATGGTAAAAGGTAAGTATCCTTTACCCCATATTGATGATCTCTTCAATCAGTTGTAAGGTTCCATAATTTTCTTGAAGATTGATATGAGATTGGGG
The DNA here is from genome assembly GCF_054855325.1 of Carica papaya. Taxonomy (NCBI): domain Eukaryota; kingdom Viridiplantae; phylum Streptophyta; class Magnoliopsida; order Brassicales; family Caricaceae; genus Carica; species Carica papaya. The sequence continues at coordinate 22,564,171 of NC_142314.1, read as the reverse complement.
TATTAGTAGTTGAGAGTGAAGGAAGAAAACATCTTCAAGATGGCCTTTCGATGTCAATACGGTTAGTACAAGTTCAAAGTTATGCCTTTTGAACTAGTTAATGCCTCAACTGCTTTCATGGATCTTATGAACATAATTTTCTGGCATGCACTAGATCAATACATTATTGTGTTCATTGATGACATCCTGGTGTATTTAAAAAGCTGCAAAGAATATATAGACCACTTGTCTTGAGTATTGGAGACCCTATACCAGAATCACTTGTATGCAAAGTTCAGCAAATACTCTTTTTCGTTAGATCGAGCCTCTTTTCTTGGTCATGTAATTTTTGGTGAAGTAGCTTATGTTCATCCATCCAAAGTTAAAATTGTGATTAATTAGAGTCGGTCAACAAATGTCGCTGAGGTACGTAGTTTTCTTGGTTTAGCTAGTTACTATCAGCGGTTCATTAGTGGCTTTTCTAAGATTGTACCTCCATTTGACCCACTTTACCAGGAAGAGTATAGCTTTTATTTGGGATTATGAATGTGAAAAAAGTTTTACCAAATTGAGGTATCACCTCACCTCTACTCTAATGTTAATCCTCCCCGATAATATTGGACTATTTCAGGTTTACTGTGATGTATCTTATGTAGATTTAAGATGTGTCTTGATGCAACACAGTCGGGTAGTCGCTTATGGATCTAGACAATTGAAAACCCATGAGTGTAACTACCCCACGGATGACTTAGAGTTGGCTGCCATAGTCTTTGCCCTTAAAATATGGCACCACTATTTGTATGGCCAAACACTTAAAATTTATACTGACTATAAAAGCTTGACCTACATATTTTCAAAGAGAGAACTGAATATGAGGCAGAGATACTGGATGGACCTCCTGAAGGATTATGATTGTAAGATCCTCTACCACCTCGGTAAAGGTAATGTGGTTGCTAATGCTCTGAGTTGGAAGGAGTCCACTTTGTTGGCCCAGATGATGGCCTACAGTTGGAAGCTAGTTGATGCAATGTAGACACTTTGCCTTAATCATTATTCAATGGTGCCTACCTCGCCCAGATTTGGATCTTACCTGATCTTTTCATGAAGATTTGAGAAGCTCAATCCATCGACCCTAAGATAACTAAAAATTTAAGTAAGTTTACTTTTGATGAATTTCTTGATTTCAGCCTCATTGATGATGGTTTGTGTCAATTTCAGGATGGTATTTGGGTCCCTACCACCGTTAGGACAGGTGTTCTTAAAGCTGCCCATGCCACTAAGTTGTCTATTTACCCTAGAAGTACCAAGATGTACTGGGACTTGAGACCTTAATACTAGTGGTTTAGAATGAAGAAATATATTATTGATTATGTCTCTCGATGCCTTACCTATCAAAGAATTAAGGCCGAACATCAGAGACCCAACGGTTTGTTACAAGGCCTCCCTATTCCAAAATGAAAGTGGGAGCATGTGACCATGGACTTTGTCACCAATTTGCCCAGAACCTTTTTAAGCCGCAATGCAATATGGGTCATTATTGACAGGTTGACCAAGACCACCCATTTTTTACCTATCAGAACAACTGACTCCACCAGCAAGTTAGCTCGTCTCTATGTCGATGAGATTGTTCAACTCCACCAATAGTTTTCCTAGATTCACCTCCCACTTCTGGGATAGTTTTCAGGAAGCCTTTGGTCCAAGATTGTACTTTAATACTGCCTATCACCCTCAGACTGACGGTCAGTCTAAACATAACATCTAGATACTCGAGGATATATTGTGCGCTTATTTCTCAATTTTAGTGACAACTGGTATAATATCTTTCCTTATGTGCATTTATTTATAATAATAATTATCATTCTAGTATAGGCATGGCTTCATATGAAGCCTTGTATGGTAGGCCCTGTTGTTCCCTTACTTGCTGGAACGAAGTCAGGAACCAGTGTCACTTGGGACCAGACTACATTTAGGAGATCATTGAGAAAGTCAACATTATTCGGAAGAACCTAGCAATTGCTCAAACTAGCCAAAAGAGCTATATTAACAAGCGTAAAAGACCCTTGGAGTTTATTATTGGTGACCATGTTTTTCTCAAGATCTTCCTTAACAAGGGTAAAATGCAATTGGGTAAGAAGGTTAAGTTGAGCCCCCGATATATGGGACCTTTTCTGATTGTGGAATGTATCAGACCTGTGGCATACCACCTCACTCTACCTCTAGAGTTTGTCAGTCTGCATGATGTTTTTCATGTCTCCATGCTTAAAAGGTACCACCCTAACCCTTCTCTTCCTCACCAAGAGATGTAGATTTAAGCAAACATGACTTACGAGGATCTCCCCACGAAAATCCTTAGCTGGACTGATAAATTTCTGTGCTACAAAATGATCCTGATGGTGAAGGTGTAGTGAACACACCACATTCTAAAAGAGGTGACATGGGAACTAGAGAGTGAAATGCGAGAAAATTTTTCTTATTTATTTATGACAAATTTGGAGGACTAAAGGTCTTAAAGGTGGAAGAATGTAACACCCCAAAAACTTTTGCGCTTAATTATTGTGGAAAACCTCTAATTATTCAGGCTATAAGGCCATTAACTCTTCAAATTTTATTTTATCTTATTTTATTTTCAATTTCAAATAAAAACAAATTTAATATGTTAATTATATATTTCATGGAAAAATTTAATTTCTTCCGCATTTATTTTGCCTAAATATGTATTTGTTTTTACCATTCTTAATTTTAAAATTTTCAAGAAAAATGGAGAAGAAAAATGATGAAAAAATCCAGCAAAAAAGGCCATGGAAGAGCCTTCTTCGTCTGCGCGGGCCATGTGGGTTGAAAAATTTTCAAGCACATGCGCGCGCATGCATGCATACATGCCATTCGCGTAGGGCTCAAGGTGCAAGTCTGTACACGTCACATTGCAGGCAAACAGGTGCGTGGCTCCACATGCATAGTCCCTCAGCCATTGTGCGCGACAGGCTTAGTCGGTGAGCATCGTCCCTTGGGGGGCATGCACCACTAGTTGGGCGGTGTGCCATCGTCGTTTAGACGGCGTGCTTCTAGTTTTCGCACTAGTGTTGTGTTGTCATCGTCGTGTCGGCCATCCATTAGTTCCATCCATTCACATCAAGTCACTTTTTCCCCTCCCTCTCTCATTAGAAGATTTTATCGCTTGGCGCAAATCCAATGGTCTCCATTTTCTATAAATGGGGACCCTTTTTCACTATTTCTTCACCGCTCCAACTTTATTCTTCCATCCACCAAAGAAACTTTAAAGAGATAGAGAGATTGAGCTAGAGAGAGAAGAGGAAGAAATAGAAGGAAGTAAAAATATAGGAAAGAACTTCAAGGTTTCAGTAAGGAATTTAGCATTTATCTTTACATACTAAGGAATATTTCTCGATTAATCTAATGGAATGTTAATTGGTTGGTTATATGCTCAATTTTGTTATGATTTAATGCAAATGTTATGTGCTAATACATGATAATAAACTGATTGTTCGCATGTTTAACTTTAATGACTATTATGCATATGATAAATGTTAAAGAATGTTTATATTGTATGATGACAAGATAAAGTGATGAAGCATGATGTTATATTATATACATGAGAAATATTTATCAATATTAGCATGCACGATATAAATAACATAATTCATTAGGCTTTTTATCTCTGAGGGGTTTCTATTTCTCCCCCATTTGATCTGAAAAGATATGAGAGGCCGCTCCCTATGGATGACGGCGTATCGTATGACGAGAGTGGTAATGTGATATGATTGTAGGGGTCACCTTTGGCAAAATACGGTCGTGACTATAGTTTACATATAGGACCATTGTGATTGGCACAACCGTGGTCATAGATTGTGTTATTGTTTGGCATGTCGTAAATATGAAATAAAATGGTCATTCCACATAGGTAGTCAGGAATCTGTATTGCCCTCAGTAGATGAAAAAAGAAATGGCTTTGCTTGAAGAATAAAATAAGATAAAAATACGACATGATTTGTTTGATTTTCTCTGTTTAATTTTAGCACAATTGATATGATTGACATGATATAATTGATAGGATTTGATATGCTTACGACATGATTTAACATGATTTATTTGATTTTTTCTTTAAATAAAGTGAACTATTTTCATAATTATTGAAATGGATCTCTAATACGATTCGTAATGGTGACTAAATAAGGTACCCTTTTCAAGTTTAATTGTTTTTAAAATCTTAGAGATGTTATTTACATTCTATTATCCTTACTGAGTTGTAGAACTCTTTCCGTGTTCCCCTAAGATGAAGACGATAGTGAGGAACCGATCATTGATGTAAATTGAAGCTTTTGAGGATCCTGTTGATCCCTGAACCATTGCGAGTGCATGTTTTATTTCATACTTTGATGAGTCCATCTTTTGTAGAGCCTTGTATTTAATTTTATTTTGCCTCAATATTATAAGATTTGGAACTCTATTATAATTTTATAGGGGAATGTAATATTTTTATTCTACTGCAAATAATTATTTTAAATGTACTTGTATATGTTTCTGTATCTGGCATCCTTATGCTTTAATTAGTATTTGTCATAAATGGTATCATAGCAGTTACGCAAAATAATCCCTTACAATTGAGACTATAATTTACAAAACTATGCTAGGTACTTTGGATATTTCCTTTCTTGAAAACTAGACCACTAACTTGTATCTTCCTTTCCTTTTGTAGGAATGACGTGAGGAAGAGCTTCTGTAAAAAGAACCGAGAAACTTGAGGCCCAGAATCCATTGACCAGGGCTCAATTTATCGAGCTTTTTTTAGCGATTGAGGGTTTAACCACAACTGTAGATCAAAACCAAGCGAACCATTGCCAACACCTTCCTGCCCCCAACTATTGCCCAGCTGAAAGATCCATTTCCCATAACATAGGAGAGTTTTGGAGACTAAATGTGACATCCCAAATGCTGATTAAGGCATAAGGGTGCCAGATATAGAAATAGATTATGAGTGCATTATAAAAATTGTATGCACCAGAGCAAATTATTATAAATTCCTTACCAAAATATATATGAGTTCCAATTACATATATATATATATAACTGAGGCGAGAAGTTGCAATAAAATATAAAATTTCAAAATATAAAAAGGGCCACTTCTTTCACTATGCGAATGGACTCATCAGAGTGCGGAACAAGTCATGCACTTGAGGTTTGTGGATCCAAAGAATCCTAACAGACTTCAAGAGTTAGTTTAGCGATCGGTTCCTCACTATCTTCCTCATCTGAGGGGAGACATGGAAAGGGGTGAGTTTCATATACTCAGTAAGAAAATAGTATTTAAATAATATCATAAGATTGTAAAAGTGAATAATTATATTATTAGCACTTACCATCGGGTCATGTTAGGGTCCTTTCTTACTTTATGAAAATAATTTTATTTATTAAAAAAAATACTAAATTTGTCATATCATAGACATAGCAATCAAAATCAAATAAATCATACAATGATCGGATTTTCATGTCATGCTTTACGAAGTTGTTCTGACTTCCATCTACTGAGAGTAGATACGGATTTCTGACTACCCATATGGAATGACTAGATCATATATATAATTGTAATGTACTCATAGCACATTTTTAGCTTGCCAAACTACGGTACAATTTATGACCACGGTCGTACCAACTATAGTGGTTCTATCAGATATTTTATAGCCATGACAGTACTTAGCCAAAGGTGACCCCTAGCAGATATTCGCATCACCGCTCTCATCAAAGGGTATGCCATCATCCACGGGGAGCGGTCCTCTCACGTCTTTCCAAACAGATGGTAGAGGGAAAAATAAAAACTCCTCAGAGATAAAAAGCCTAACGAGACACTTGATGCATTATGCACATTAATATAGATACATTTATTTTTCATACCATTTTAGGCTCATTCCCCTTGTCATATTTCAGAAAATTAACACCAAAATCATGTTATTTAAACCACATACAAATCATCAAGTGCCTATAAAATCTCATAACATGCTTAATCAAGAATAATTCACTTCATTGGAACATTAACCATAAATCATGCAAATAATAAATCTCAAACTTCATAATTTTGATTTTTAAAAATGTTCCTTAAGATGTTTAGGGAAATACTAAATTCCTTACCGAAACCTTAAAGTTTTCCTATACTTTTCTTCTTCTTCTTCTTTTATTCTCTCTCTAGATCACTCCCTCTCTCTCTAAACTCTTGAAAGATGGAAGAATGAAATGAAAGTGATGAGAAAAATGAAAGAAAGGGGTCTCTATTTATAAAAAAATGGGGACCATTGGGTTTGTGCTAAGTGGCAAAATTTGGTGTAGAGAGAGAAAGTTGAGTGAAAAAAGAGTGATATGACGTGACGCGATTGTGGGGCCAGAAACGGAGGAAGAATTCTCCAACTAACGGTGGCTCTCAACCCAAGGCAACAACGATACACTGCCTAAGGTGGTGCAATGTGCCCAAGGGGCAACAGTACACTACCCGAGGCTACAGTCTACCTCCCCAAGCCGGTCGCGTGCTGCAGGCCTAGCCTAGAGGCCAATTGCACAAACGACTTAGGGCACATGGCGCTTGGCCCTATCTGCTCATGATGTGACATGCGCGAACTGGTCTATCTGTGCACGATGGGATGCGTGTGCAGATCGGCCTCGCATCTCGCACAGACAGGACGTGCACACAATGCGCACATCCTATCCTAGCTGTGCGTGCACGCACGTGCACAACATGCGATGCTCGTGCGGGCAGGCCTTTTCCATTGGATTCTGCCCTTTTTTTTCATCTTTTCTCCTAAAAATTATTTTAATAAAAATATAACAATAAAAAAGATAATAATAATAGATAAAAATAAAATTAAAATCACAAATTAAAATAACGAAAAATGATATAAAACTATGAGATAAAATTAAATAAGTTCAAGTGGCCTTAAGGCCTAAATAAATAGGGGTTTTCATACACAAATTTAGTGCGATGGTGAGCGGGTTGTTACATCCCCCTGACCTTAAAAAATTGGGTACCCCCAATTTATTTTAAATAGGTCCGGAAACTTCTCTCTCATCTCGCTTTCTAACTCCCACGTCGCCTCCTTTGGAATATGGTGCTACCGCTTACCCTTCACCATAGGGATCCTCTTATTGCGTAAGACTTTGTCGATCCAATCAAGAATTTCTACAGAGAGTTCCTCGTAAATTATATCGGCTTGTACCTGCGTCTCATCGTGAGAAATGATATGAGAAGGGTCAGGGTGGTACCTTTTGAGCATGGAGACGTGAAAAACATTATATAGACCCGTAACTCTTGAGACAGAGTAAGGCAGTACGCAACGGGTCCAATACACTCCCTGATCCAAAAAGGTCCCACATAATAGGGGGCTCAACTTCCCTTTTTTTCTAAATCACATTTTTCCCTTGTAGGGGAAAATCTTGAGGAAGACTTGGTCTCCAACAGTAAATCTGAAGGTCATCTACAATTATCAATGTAACTCTTTTGGTGACTCTGGGCAGTAGTCAAGTTTCCATGGATGATCGCAACCTTCTCAATAGTCTCCTGGATGAAGTCTGGTCTTAAACGATATTGATTTTTAACTTTACTCTAGCAAATGGGAGAACGGTAGGGTCTATCATACAGGGCTTCATACGAAGCCATGCTGATGCTGGAATGATAACTGTTATTATAAGAAAATTCACACGAAAAAAGATACTCATACCAGTTATCGCCAAAGTCGAGAACATAAGCACACAACATGTCTTTCAATGTCTGGATAGTGCATTTAGATTGACTATTAGTTTAGGGATGATAAATAGTGTTGAAGTACAATCCAAATCCAAGCACTTCATAGAAGCTATCTCAAAAGTGGGAGGTGAATCGAGGATCTAGATCTAATAAAATAGATGAGGAAAAACCATGGAGTCGAACAATTTCATCGACATACAGACGTGCTAATCTACTGGTGGGTCAGTGGTCTTGATGGGTAAGAAATGGATAGTCTTGGCTAGTATGTCAATGATGACCCAAATAGCATTACAACTAGAACATGTCCTGAGTAGAACAGTGACAAAATCTATGGTTACATGCTCCCACTTCCATTCTTGAATTGGGAGGCCCCCTGTAACAAACTATTGGTTTTGTTGTTCTGCCTTAACTCATTGGCAAGTAAGGTATTAGCAGACGTAGTCAACAATGTCCTTCTTCATTCTCGGCCACCAGTATTGGTGCTTTAGGTCCTGATACATTTTGGTACTTTCGGGGTGGATCCAGTTTGGAGGTATGGGTAGCCTTAAGAACATCCATCCTGACAGCAATAGGGACCCAAATTCAATCCTGAAATCTACAAAACCCATCATTTGAGAGCCTGAAATTAGGAAACTCGTAAGAAGAGAACTTACTCAAATTTTTGGTGATTTCTTGGTCTGTGGATTAAGCTTCCCAAATCTTCATGAAAAGATCAGGCAAAGCTCAGATCTGAACGAGATAGGCACCATGGCCATAGTAGTTGAGGTAGTGTGCTTGCATAGCATCAATTAACTTCTAACTGGTGGCCATGGTTTGGGTTGACATAGCGGACTCCTTCCAGCTCAACGCATCAATGACTACATTCCCTTTGCCAGGATAGTAGATGAACTTGCAATCATAGTCCTTCAGGACGTCCATCCAACGTCTCAGTCTTATGTTCAACTCCCTTTGTGAGAAGATATACTTTAAATTTTTTTTATCAGTATAAATTTCAAAAGTCTGACCAAACAGGTAATGACGCCATATTTTCAAGATAAAGATAATGGCTGCCAACTCCAAGTCGTGAGTAAGGTAGTTCCGCTCATGAGGTTTTAACTATCTGGATCCATAAGTGACCACTCTACAATGCTGCATCAAAATGCACCCCAAACCAATATGAGATACATCGCAGTAGACCTGAAATCTTCCAATGTTGTTGGGGAGGATCAATACCATAGTAGAGTTAAGACAATGCTTTAATTCTATAAAGCTTTCACCACATTTGCAATTAAATAAAAGGAACGTTCTCTGAGTGAGATGAGTCAATAGAGCAGTAATCTTAGAAAATCTATCGATGAATCGTTGGTAGTAACCTGCTAAGCTAAAGAAATTACGTACCTCAGCTACATTGGTGGATGGGTTCTAGTTGATCACCATTTCAACCTTGGTTGGATCCACAAAAACTCCTTCACTTGAAATCATGTGACTAAGAAAAGAGACTCGATCCAACTAAAAGGAACATTTGCTAAGTTTAGTAAATAGTTGGTTCCGACGAAGTTTCCTCAGCACTTCAGATAGGACTACATTTTCCTCCTGGCTCTTGGAGTACACTAGGATGTCATTAATGAATACAATGATGTACTGATCTAGTGCATGCCAAAAAACACTATTCATGAGATCCATGAAGGTAGCAGGGCCATTAGTTAACCCGAATGATATCACCTTGAACTCGTACATGACGTATCTATACCAAAAAAATAGTCTTCAAAATTTCTTCTTCTTTGACTCTCAGCTGGTAGTATCCCGATCTAAGGTCGATCTTAGAAAAGACTGTAACTCCTTACAACTGGTCAAAACGATCGTCGATATGAGGTAATGGATACTTATTCTTTATTATTACTCAGTTGAGTTATCAATAGTCTATGCACAGTCTGAGGGAACTGTCCTTTTTCACAAATAACACCGAAGCACCCAAGGGGAATGACTAGGGCGGATAAACTTCTGGCCAAAAAGCTCAAAAAATTGGTTGTCTAGTTCCACAAGCTCATCACAACTCATGCGATAGGCAGGTTTTGAGATTGGTTGAATTCCAGAAAGTAGGTCGATAGAAAACTCTATCTCCCACGGGGGAGGTAGACAAGATAATTCGACTAGAAAAACTCCTAGAAAGTTACAAATAATGGGAATTAAATACACAGCAGGATCAACATCTATATTCATGTTTACTCAAATGTTATAAAGTAAAAATAGATTTTATTTCTTTTTCAGAGTTCGCAATGTTATAAATTTACTTTCACCATTAATAATTGCCTTATATTTTTCTAACCAATCCATTCCTAAAATAACGTCAATTCCTAAGAAATCTAAGAGCACAAAGTCTACAAATACTTTAGTTTTAAGGATTTTATCTTACAATTTTTATACCTGCAGTGAGCTTCTAATAATCCCTTAGAGGGAGTCTCCACAACTAATATTTCTTTATAAGTTTAGGCCTAATATCTAGTTTACAAGCAAATACACAAGAGATAAAAGAGTAAGTAGCACCTATATTGATCAAAGCTCTAGCATAAGTATCATGAACAAAAAGTATCGATAGCAGGTGTGATTGATATGATGATAGAGTAATTCACCATGTGAGAGATCATAATGTTGACATGGCTGGAAAGGTTGGACAAGTTGTTTAGTAGGTGGAGGTAGAGCAGGGGGAAGGGCAATTCGGGTTTGTTTCTCGAGGTGGCTACTTATTTGGTTGGGCAATTTTTTTCTGGGTTGTTGGGGTTGTTATTGTTGGGTACAAACTCGGACAATGTATTGGTGCTTGGTTGATATAAGGTTTTCGGGCAACTAAGCATGTTTTAGCACCTCAGCATACGAGCTGGGTCTTAGTATCGTAACCCTGTCATAGATATCGGTACGAAGGCATTTCAAAAACTTCCTATCTTTCACTTTTGGGGATGACCATTAAAGGGGAAAACTTGGACAGTTGGATAAATCGAGCTGCATATTGGACAACTGTCAGATTTTCCTGGTGGAAGTTCAGAAATTCCTCCTCCTTCTCTCGAACATAGGCTGGGAAAAAGTTATCAAAGAATGATTGCATGAAAACTTCCCAGGTGGCAGGGTTAGGTCGGACTTCTTTCTTAAATTGCCACCAGTGTTCTGCTTCACCGTTCAACATAGAGGTTGCAAGGAGGACTTTCTGTTCCTCAGTTAGGTTCAAGACGAAGAAAAGCTTCTCTATCTACAGTATCCAGGCTTCGACTACTAAGGGGTCAGGGCTACCTTCAAAGTGTGGTGGGTTAAGCTCCGTAAACTCCGTTATTTTGTGAGAGATAGACTTTTCAGTTGTTCGATATTCTAGGGTACGATGCTGACAAGGGTTGGCTTGGTTCTGTCCTCCAGTTGTGGTCAATCCTTGGATAGCTCGGAAGAGTTCAATAAACTCAGCCATGGTTAGATGATCCTCAAACTCGGGTCTTTTAGTACATTTTACAGGAGGCCTCCCTCGCGTTATTCCTCCAAAAAAAAGGAAGACACGAGTTGGTCATCTAGTATTTTTTTTATAGAAAAGATGACTTATCTTTATAGATATCTTAAGGGTTTTTATACCTACAACCTCATTAGTAAGGGATTTGATCCATGTAACTGCTCTGATATTATCTGTGACATCCCAAATGTTGATTAAGGGATAAGGGTGCCAGATACAGAAATAAATTATGAGTGCATGATAAAAATTGTATGCAATGGAGCAAAGTATTACAAATTTCTTACCAAAACATATAAGAGTTCCAATTACACATATATAACTAAGGCCAGAAATGGCAACAAAATACAAAAAGGGCCACTTCTTTCACTATGCGAATGGACTCATCAGAGTATGGAACAAGTCATGCACTCAATTTTCGTGGATCCACGGGATCCTCATAGACTTCAAGGGATAGGTTAGTGATCGGGTTCCTCACTATCTTCCTTATCTGGGGGGGTGCATGAAAAGAGGTGAGTTCTATATACTCAGTAAGGAAAACAGTATTTAAATAATATTATAAGGTTTTAAAAATGAATAATTATGTCATCAACACTTACGATCGGATCACGTCAGGGTCCTTTCTTACTTTATGAAAATAATTTTATTTATTAAAGAAAACATCAGATCCGTCATATCATAGTTATATCAATCAAAATCAAAACATGCTTGATAATAGAGAAAATTAAATAAATCATGCAATGCTCAGATTTGCGTGTCTTGCTTCGCGAAGTCATTCCGACTTCCATCTATTGGGAACAGATACAGATTTCTGACTACTCATGTGGAATGACCAAATTAGATATATAACGGTAATTTGCTCACGGCACATTTCTGGCTTTATCAAGCCATGGTACGATATATGACCATAACCGCACCAACCGTAGTGGTCCTATAAGATATTCTATAGCCACGACAGTACTTAGCCAAAGGTGATCCGTAACAGATATTCGCATCACCGCTCTCGTCAGAGGGTACATCGTCATCTATAAGGAGCAGTGTTCTCACGTCTTTCCAGACTAGATGGAGGAGGAGAAAATGGAAACCCCATAGAGATAAAAAGTCTAACGAGATACTTTATGCATTATGCATTTCAATACAGATACACTTACTTTTCGGGCCATTTCAGGCTCATTCCCCTTGTCATATTTCAGAAAATTAACACCAAAATCATGTTATTTAAATCACGTGCAAATCATCAAGTGCCTATAAAATCCCATAAAATACTTAATCAAGAACAATTCACTTTATTGGATCAATTAAACAAAAATCATGCAAATCATAAATCTCAAACTTCATAATTTTGATTTCTAGAAATGTTCCTTAAGATGTTTAAGGAGATACTAAATTCCTTACCGAAACCTTGAAGTTTTCTTACACTTTTCTTCTTCTTCTCCTCTCCTTCTCTCGCTAGATCACTCCCTCTCTCTCTAAGCTCTTAGAGGATGAAAAACTGAAATGGAAGTAATGAGAAAAATGGAAGAAAGGAGTCTCTATTTATAGAAAATGGAGACTGTTAGATTTGCTCCAAGTGGCAAAATTTGGTATAGGGAGAGAAAGTTGAGTGCAAAAAGAGTGATGAGATGTGACACGATGGTAGTGCAAAAAACGAAGGAAGAATCCTCCAACTAATGGTAGCTCTCCACCCAAGGCGACGACAACACACCGCCCAAGGCAGTGCACAGTGCCCAAGGGGCGGCAGCACACTGCCCAAGGCAGCAGTGTGCCTCCCCAAGCCGGCCACGTGCTACAGGCGTAGCTGTAAGTGCCGACCTATCATGTCACGTGTAGGGCTAGCCAGTGCCCGCACAAGCTTATTCATGCAAGCCTATTACACAGACGGCACATGCAGAGGGCACACAGTGCCTGGCCCTATCTACACTTGATGTGACACGAGCAGATAGGCCTCACGCTTCGTGCAAATTGGACGGCGCATAAAACACACGTCCTGCGCTAGCTGCTACGTACACACACGTGCATTGTGCAATGCCCGCGCAGGTGGGTCTTTTTTGCGGGATTTCGTCCCTTTTTCCCATATTTTCTCCTAAAAATTATTTTAATAAAAATATAACAAAAAATAAAATAATAATAATAATAGATAAAAATAAAATAACAAAATCAAAATAAAATTAAATCACGAATTTAAATCATGAAATATGATATAAAACTACGAAATAAATTTAAATTAATTCAAGTGGCCTTAAGACCCGAATAAATAGGGGCTTCTAGATACAAATTTAGCGCGATGGTGAGTGGGGTGTTACACTAAACCTATTTCACATCGAAGGAGGCCCCGACCTCTTACCCATAGAGGCTTAGCTCCTTCATATAGAGAAACTTTTTTCTATCTTAGATTTGACTGAAGAACAAAAGTTTCCCCTAGCAGCGTTCATGTTAATCGAAGAAGTCGAACATTGGTGACGGCTAAAGTAATATGTTTTCCCACCCCTACCACTTGGGAGGTTTTCAAGAATGCTTTCTTTGAAAACCTATTCCCTATCTATATTCAGGAAAAAAAAGAGGAATTTCAGGACCTCCGCTAGGGAAAAATGACAGTTGCCCAGTATGTAGCCCGATTCACCCAATTGTCTAGGTTTGCCTTTCTAATGGTTACCCTTGAGTTTATACCCAACAACACCAACATAAACCCCAACAACCAAGAAGAAGATTGCCTGACCCAGTTAGCAGTCACCCTAATAAAAGACCCCGAGTTACCCCTCTTCCTACTTTGCCTCCACCTACTGGACACTCTGCTTGACCTACTTAGCCATGTCAGCATTGTGGACGCTTTCTTGGTGATCAGCCCCCTGTTAGTGTTTGAATAACACTTGTTACAAGTGCGAAAGCACTCCACATTTTGTTAACGACTTTCCCCAGTGGCCAAAGGACATGATCAAACCAATAGCCTAGGGTCGTATGTACTATTTTGATGAGCTCAATGCCCTTACCTCTCCTACTATCATTTAGGGTATGCTTTCTATCCATGACACTACTGCTCGAGTCCTTTCTACTAAGGGCATTAGCGACTACATTACCCTTACCTGGGTGGTATAGGATCTTTGTAACATCCTAAATACCAATGGGTAGAAGGGGCATAACTATAAAATAGTTACATGTGCAAAAAACAATTTTTAACATTGAAGCAAAAAATAGAAATCCCTTAGAGAATAAACAAAGTTTTAAGCATCAAATGGCATAATTTGGCAATCTTAGATAATTGAATACAAAAGTGGGGTCCTTACAGAATTTTACATTAGAGTGCGGAATAATTATTGCACTCGAATTACATCCTAAAGAATTTCCAAGGATCCATGAAAGGTTCTAATCAAACTTTAAGATAACTCAGGGAGTTAATTCCTCAACTTTCATGACATTTGGGGGGTACAGATTAGGGGTGAGTTCCATCTAAACTCAATGAGGGAAACAATACTTAAAACTACATGACTAAGGTTTGAAAAGTAAACAATCTAAATAATGTTTTATATAAATCTCTTACCTTGAAAAACCATCACAAGATAAATACATTTAAATATTTAGAAAGCCTTTTTTTCTTTCTAGTGAAACAGTTGTATAACCAAGCAAAAAGTACCATTAATTAACATTGTAAGTAGATAAATTATGTCACATTAAGCATACCTGAATGTATCAAATATCCAATAGGAATCAAACATGCAACATACTTAGTAAGCAGAAGAACCATCATACAAATCATCACAAAGATAAAAGTAGCATAAGCAACATACCCAGTTAACAGAAGAACCATCATACAAATTATTATAGAGATACAATTAGCACAAACAACATATTCAATAAATAGAAGAACAATCATACAAATCATCATAAAGTTTCAAATAGTATCCTTAACCATATTTATGTTTTATTAAGTTTTTTACTGACTTTCGCGCAAAACCATTACAACATATATCCACTGAGGGTAGAGGGAATCCCTGGCTACTACTGTGAATCACCGACCCATTTACACTATTATCATTTTCCCATCTAGACTATGGTCACGGTCATACTTCGCCACTATGGCCCTACATGTACTTAACGCATATCCACTCTCGTCAGAGGGAACACCTATCATCATAAGGAGAGGTTCACCAACATTTATTCAGAGGGGGGAGAAACAGAAACCCTTCAAAGATAATAGTTGAACGAATATTCCCATCTTTTCACTTGTTTATTCTATGTTCACAACAAATTTGATATTCTTTCCATATGCATATTACATGTTTAATGCAACCATTTTTGAACCCAATGAGGATTCCACAACTTATCTAGCTTGAAAACTCATTTCATGTATCTATCCTAAAGGCTCATATTTGGCCCGAAGGCTCATTTCACATACTTGGCCCAAAGGACAACTTTATCCGAAATTGACCTTCAAGTCATCCTCTTAAGCCAAGGCCCACGAGAATAGCCATCTTTGCCATTACCAAGGTAAAGCGAAGGGCTAAACCCACATGCACTTTACCAATCATCATGTTTTCATGTATCATACTTAATATTTCCATAAATAAAAAACAATCAATCACTAAAGAGATTTATACGTCAAATCATCATGTTCAATAATACCATGTTTCACATTTACATAAACAACATCAATCTTGCAAAAGTTCATGCATTATAGTCATATGGTACAACTATCATGTATCATATCTCACATAATTATATTTAAGTAATTAATCACCAAACAAGCACATAAGTCCATGCACCAAAATCATAGATATTCAAAGTTAATTTACTAAATAGGACTCTTAGAAATATAAGAATAAATACTAAAGAATTCTTTTATCGTCATATTCAGTATCCATTTATGACCATCAGATCTTCAAATCCATAACATATCCACAACTATTTCACATCCATAATGTGGTGGGGGTTCAACAACATATTCGGCCAAGGGCCCATTATACCCGGATTTGACCATCAAAATATTCTTTAAAGCTGGAGCTCCTTAGAACAACCCTTTTTACCATTACTGAAGGTAGGACAAAGGATCAATCCCACATGTATCCCAAATCATTATTATAATGCATTCATCATGCATAAGGTCTCATATATTAAAAACTTAATCATCAAAACAAGCATAGAATTCCATTTCAACAAATCTCTAATTTCACCAAATTAATAACTAAAGAAAGCACTTAGAAATATAGATAAAAATACTAAAGAATCCCTTATCGAAATCGAGTCGATTAATCTTTTGGAAAGGGAAAAAAGAACTTCTAGCACTCCTTGGTCAAGCTCTTTGAACTCTTATTTTTCTTCTTCTTTCTTGCTTCTTTCTCTCTTTAAAATTTTCTCTTTCTCACTTTATAATCTATCCATAAAAAGTGAAAATGGAAGAAGAAATGAAGTGTGGAAAATGAGGAAAAAGAGAGCCTTTAAGTAGGCATGGAGAAAGCTTGGATGTGCGCCACATGGCAAGCATCCTTGAAGGGTAACTGGTGGTAGGTGAGGAGTGGGTGACCATGGGGCCCACAAGGCATGAGGAAGATCTTCCCATCTTTTTGGTTTTCCTTTATTTTCTTTATTTTCTTTATTTTCTCTCTTTTCCATCTCTTATTTTATTTTATTTTACCTTTTTAAGAATTCATAATTATAAATTAAAGATAAAATCAAATTAAATAATTTAAATAAAAAAATACTAAATTTACTAAAATAAAACATGTTAAAAATTACAATGCAAAAATATTAATAATTTAAAATACAAAGAAATTAATTACCGATAAAATTTGAAATGGCCATTAGGCCCAAATTAATAGAGTTTTGACCATACAGTAAAGCTCAAAGATTCAAGGTGTTATAATCTTGCAGTCATAGTCTTTCAAGAGGTCCATCTAACACATTTGTCTCATATTCAATTCCTTTTAGGAAAATTAATATTTAAGACTTTTGTGGTCAGTGTAGATTTCAAAAATCTGACCATATTGGTAAGCTCCATATCTACAGGGCAAATATAATGGTGACAAGCTCAAGGTACGAGTATGTTAGTTACATTAATGCAGCTTCAGCTACCTATAACCATAAGCTACTACCTGACCATACTGCATGAGTGCACATCTCAAACCAATATAAGACACATCATAGAAGACTTGAAATCGACCAGTATTGTCAAGAAGGATCAATACCAGTGTAGTGTCAATAATATCCCACAAGTCCCAAAAAGTTGCGAACTTTAGTGAGATTGGTCGCTTGACTCCAATTAATTATAACTTTGTCCTTAGAGGGGTCAACAGAAATTCTATCACTAGAAACCACATGACCAAGGAAAGAAATTTGGTCTAACCAAAAGGAGCACTTACTTAACTTAGCATAAAATCGGTATTGTCAAAGAGTATTTAGGACTTGAGTTAAGTAAATGACATGTTCCTATTAGTCCTTGGAATACACTAGGATGTCATCAATAAAAATGATGATGTACCGATCTAGTGCGGGCTTGAAAATTCAGTTCATAAGGTCCATAAACACACAGGGGCATTAGTTAACCCGAAAGACATGATCCTAAATTTCAATTGGCCATACTTACTACGGAATGCTGTTTTGGGAATATCTTCGGTCTTAACCCTCAACTGGTGATAGCCTGACCTAAGATCAATCTTAAAAAAGACTGATACACCCTATAATTGGTTAAATAAGTCATCAATACGGGGCAAGGGATCCTTACTTTTTATTGTCACCTGGTTAAGTTCTCGGTAGTTAATACATAATGGGAGATCCCATCTTCCTTCTTAACAAACAAAACTAGAGCACCCAAGGAGAATGATTGGATCTAATAAACATTTTTTCTCTTAATGTTGTGATATGCCATTATAGCCCTAGAAGTTCTGTTCGTCCCATTAGATAGGCAGGTTTGGAGATTGGTTGTGTTCTCAAGACCAGGTCAATGGAGAACTCAATCTCCCACTTGGGTGGTAGACCTACTAGCTCCATAGGAAAAATATCTGGGAAGTTACAGACAATAGGGATCATCTGTACTGACGGCTTAGAATCCATGTACCTATGCATCATAGAAGTTAGAAAAAGACCGGCAAATCTAAATCTTAAAAATCCTTTCCATGCAAATATTTAAATGCATAAAAATTTAATTGAGAAAACATTCATTTACAAGACAAAGCTTCTTATAATTTCTAGGATTGTTCCTTTTTAGGAGAGTAGAGGGTTACCATTTTGCCACCACAATCGACGTTGGGTTGATAGTTTTCTAACTAGTCCATTCCTATTATTACATCGAATCTAAAAAAATCTAAGAGTGTAAGATCTATAGTTAGTTCTTTACCTGAAACTTTCACTCTACAGTTCTTATATGCAACATGTACTTCTAAGAGTCCTCTAGAGGGTGTTTCTACAACTAAAACTTGTCTTAGAGGTTCTGGTTTATTTTTTAAATTTCTTACAAATTTACATGACACAAAAGAATGGATAGCACCATTATCAATCAAAGCATGGGCGGTAGAATTATGAACAAAAAGCATACCCTGAATGATAGTTGGTGTTGCCATGACATCAGACTCGTCAAGATGGAAGACTTTTCCTTAGGTAATTGACCTAGTAGTGTTCGAAGGCTTCTAAAGATAGCCCTTCACAAAGTGTTGTGTACTCCCACACTTGTAGCAGACATTGTTAAGTTAGTGGCAGGGTCGATTACCATGATTCTACCCATAATGTTGACATGTCTAGGTAGGTTGGACAAGGTTACCAGGAAGTGGGGTGGAGCAGTAACAAGAATTGTTCTGGGTCTTTTGTTAGTATGATCTATGCTAATAGACTTTCTCTTTTGTTACTGTTGTGCTTCGACATGATTAATTTACCGGTAATGGGCTGCAAGGACTTCTTTAGCCAACTAGGCATGTTCAAGGACCTTTATATAGGTATTTAACTTTAGCAAGTTATAGTACCATTCTCCATCGAAAAATATCATGATAAGGTATGTTGCGATATCGGACCTATGCATGTTAGTCACTTGATACTTAGAAGACCTTCCTAGTTTGACAGACAGGTACAACATAATGGCCGTACCAACTGATATTCATAGCGAAAGGATGATATGAATCATGCACTTATGCTTTTATCACAAAAAGATGTACACACATATGAGATCAAGATAAAAAGGTCCTTTGATGAATACTCAAGAGGGAAGAAGAGAGAGAAAAGGAAAAAAAGAAAATTAATGGTCCATTGAGCATCGAAGAAGCCTAGAAGGAAAATAAAGATCTTCATTAAGAGAGATTAAGAGAGAGAAACAACTGAGTGCTTTAATGAAAGAGGAAGAGTGTTAAGGATTGCTATTTATGGAAAGGAAAGACTAATTGTACTCATCTATAGGACAACTCATTTCACGCATGATCACTTTATCCTGAGTTGTACTATTCTCCTCTTATAACTAATTATCATGAGATATATAGGCTACAAATATTTGATCCAGATCCTTGAGGAATTGTTAATCAAGTCATGAAACTCATCAGCAACAAAGTAGACATATCATGGGAGTATGGTGTGTTTTCTATTGTTATCACTAATTTTTTTCTTTGTGATCAAGTACAAGATTCGAGGACAAATCTTTTTGAAAAAAGTGGGGATGATGTGCAATCTTGCATCAATGAGGAATGCCAAGAATATGAAAGTAATTTTATTTTTGAACACTTTTCTAAATGGGATTATTCTCGGGAATGGGCCAATTTTGTTGAAAAAAAGCTTAAGGCCCAACTAAGATTAATGGGCTTGAAGAATAAAAAAGAAGTCCAAGTTTTAGGCCCAACACGAGAAGGCCTCAAGAACTCACGACTCGAAAGACATTCGGCCAGGGTAGGCCACCCGCATGTGCAGCTCATGCATAAATGCGAGACACCTATGCATGCAACATGCGCATGTGCACGCAAGGCCTGCACGCATGTAGGTTCAAACTAGGCAGGAACCCCGCCCGCATGACCAGCAGGTCTACAAAATCGCACACACATGGACCTAGTTGACCCATCCACATGGCCTAGCTAACCAACAACAGAACCGCATCAAATATGCATGCGGTCCAACCCACACACCGATGCAGCCCACACGTCTGGCCCATCCACGCGACCTAGATGGCCCCCACACGTAACGTGCATGTTGCGCCGTATGTGTGAGTCCTTTTTTTTTCTTTATTTCCTTTTTCCATAAGGACTCTCTTAAATTGCATAATTTCCATGTGCTTTTATCCGAATTTCACATGGGATAATTTTGTAATTATTTTATTATTTTTTAATGTAATTTTTATCCCTACGACCATTTAATTGTTTATCTTATAATTAAATTAGAATATAATAATATTTTATTATGTAATTATCCTATATTAGTATAGAATTTTATCTAAGATATTATTTTATTAATTTTTAAGTGATTGTGATCAATTAGAATTAATATGGAAAAGCCTATATAAAGTCCTTTGCCCATAGGTTGTGAACACAATTTGTAACACCCTATCAATCATTGTGCTTAATTAATTTAGAAAACTCTATTTACTCGGGCCCTTAGGCCACATTGAACTCATTTAATTTACTCACAAATTGTTATCGTAATTCGTGAATTATGTCGATTTTTATTTATTTTGATTTTATTTAATTTTATTTTAATTGAATTCATTTAATTTTATTTTATTTTATTTCAAACTAATTAAAAATGAATATCAAAAAAAATATTAAAATAGGAGAAATCCCGTGGGGAAGGGAAGCTGCCCGGCGCTTGCGAACTTTGCGCGCGCAGCACAAGGTCAACCCTGCACGCACCTATAGTGCGCAGGTGGGCCGTCAGCCATCACCTCATGCGTGGATAGATGCCACACACTGTGCGTGTGCCATCCGCACAGCAGGCTTGTGCAGATAGGCCCCTGTGACCTTGGGGCTTGCTGCGGTGCCCAGTGCGCCTAGGTGTTGTGCGTGAGCAAGGTAGCTCTTACGTGTGCCGCAAGGAGTACTGTGTGCCTACAGGCTAGCCTACAGCACGCTGGGCAGCCACTGCCGCCTCGGGCAGTTGCCACCACCCACCTATGGTGGGGCACCGTTGCCACCAATAGAGGAGATTTTTCTCCCCTATTTTTTGTGTCGACCATCTTTTTCTCTCTCTTCACCAATTTTTGCTACTCGGTGAAAATCCAACATCTCCTAATTTCTATAAATAGGGGCCTTCCTTCCCATTTTCTCCACACTTCTATTCTTCCACCTTTCAAGACTTAGAGAGAGAAAGAAAGAGAGTGATCTAGAGAGAGAAGGAGATGAAGAAAAGAAGAACATTGTAGAAGAAATTATCAAAGTTTTGGTAATGAATTTAATATTTCTTTCAACTTCTTAAGGAGTATTTTTAGACAAAATAAAAAGAGATTAATTGATAATTTGTGATTTTGCCTGATTGCATGCTTTTGTGTTTGTAGTTTTAATAAGTTGAATTATTTTTTATTTCATGCATGCTATGTGGTTTATAGACACTTTATGATTTGTACGTAATTAAAATAATATGAAACCGATAAAGTTACTAGGAAAATAAAAGAAAAAAAAGAAAAAAAAAAGGAAAATGTGAAATGAAGCATGAATGGTACGAGTATGTATCTGTGTTGACATGCATAATGCATCAAGTGTCTCGTTAGGCTTTTTATCTTTGAGGGGTATATACTCCCCTAACTCCATTTGGGGTATTTGTTTCCCCCTCCCCTGTGACATCTCAAGTGCTAATTAAGATAAATGGGTGTCAGATATAGATACAGAATAACGAGTGTATAATAAAATTTTATGCAATGGAACAATTAATACAAATTTCTTACAAATATATATGAGTTCCAATTATATAAATATAGTTGAGGCCTGAAGTGGCTACAAAATACAACAAACAAAATACAAATGAATGCCACTTCATTCACTATGTTATTGGACTTATCAGAGTGCGGAAACAATCATGCAATCAAAATTCGTGGAGCCACGGGATCCTCACAAACTTCCAAGGGTAAGTCAGCATGCGGTTCCTCATTTTCTTCCTCATCTGGGGGGGCATGGAAAGAGTGAGTTCCAGATGCTCAGTAAGGAAAACAGTATTAAATTAATATAATAAAATTTTAAAAGTGAATTATTTTAACTTAAAAGCTTACCATTTAGCCACCTTGTAGACCTATCTTACATTATGAAAATAATTTATTTATTAAGAAAATAATACATTAATGTGAACAATCAAACATACATCATGCCAAAATATAGAGAAAATTAAATAAATCATGAAATGCTTAGATTTTCGTGTCATGTTTCGTGAAGTTATTATAACTTTCATCTTTAAAGGCAAATACAGATTTCCAAGTACCAAGTGGAATGACCAGATCAGATATAGATACGATAATTTGCTTAGGCCCATTTCTAATTGGCCAAACCATGATACGATTTAGGACCACGGTTGTACCAACCATAGTGGTCTTATCAAATATCTACAGTCACGATAGTACTTAGCCAAGGGTTACCCCTAACAGATATTCGTGTTACCACTCTTATAAGAAGGTATGCCATCATCTACTAGGAGAAATCTTTTTACATTTTTCCAGACCAGATAGAGGATGGGGAAACATATATGCCGAAAGGCTAGGGGAACAAATACCCCTCAGAGATAAAAAGCCTAAGGAGACACTAGATGTAATATACATGTCAATATACATATACTTCAGATTATTCATGCTTCATTCCATTGTTTTTCCTTTTTTTGTATTCTTTATTTTTACCAGTCAATAATATCGACTACATATTATATTTGTTACATGTAATTTATCAAATGTCTATAATTCACATAGCATGCTTGAAAACAAAAACAATTCGACTTATTTGAACTATAAACACAAAGGCATACAAGCAGGAAAAATCACAATCATTCTATTTAACAAAATTAATTTACCTAAAAATACTCCTTAAGATGTCAAAAGAAATACTAAATTCCTTATCAAAATTTTGATGTTTTCTCTTTCTCTATTTCTCTCACTATATCACTTTCTCTCTCTTTTTCTCTCTCCTAAGTATTAAAAAACGGAAGAATGGAGGTGTGGGGAAGAATGGGAGGGGAAAGCCTATTTATAGAAGTTTAAAACCGCTGGATTTGTGCCAAATGGTAAAATTCGATGAAAAGAGATGAAAAAAAAGATGCTTAGCATGAAAAACAAGTGAGGAGGGCCTACTCCACCGACGATGGCAGCACACCACCTGAGGCAATGACCATGCACTGCTTGAGGTGCACAGTCCTCCTACAATGCGCACAGGGCCTTGGTGCAATGGTCGCCACATGCGCAGGCCTACTGCAACCAGACCCCAAGTGTAAAGGGCCTATCTACTCAGGTTTGCTGCACGGACGGTGCGCGTTGTACGCACGTCCCGTGCATGCGTGTGTGTAGATGGGAGATGCGCGCTGTGTGTATGTCTAGCATCTGCTGTGCCCGTGTGCTCGCGCATAGTGCGTGGCATCCCGCGCGTGCGGCTCTACTTCCTTGCAGGATTTTCCCCCAAGACTTTTTCTTGTTTCACCATTTTTTGATTTTTTTCTAAATTTTCTAAAATAAAATAAAATAAATAAAATCTAATAAAATTAAATAAAAGCAAAATAATTAAAATCAATCAAATTCACGAATTATGATAAATAATACATGGAGTAATTTAAATGAGTTTAATGCGGCCAAAGGCCCGAACAAATAGGATTTTTTGAAGTAATTAACCACGGTGATGGGTGGGGCGTTACATCCCCCATCTGGTAAGGAAAAACGTAAGAAGACTGCTCACTGTGGATGATGGCATACCCTCTAACGAGAGTGGTGACGCAAATATCTGTTAAGGGTCATCCTTGGCTAAGTACTATTATAACTATAGAATATATGATAGGACTACTATGGTGGGTACAACCGTGGTCGTAGATCGTACCATAGTTTGGCAAGCCAGAAATATGCTTGAGAAAATTGTCGTTATTTGTATCTGATCTGGTCATTCTACATGGGTAGTTAAAAATTTGCATCTGCCTTCAAAGATGGAAGTCATAACGACTTCGTGAAACATGATATAAAAATCTGAGCATTTTAAAATTTATTAAATTTTCTCTATTATCTAGTGTGATGTGTATTTATTTTGTTTATGTTAATATGATGTTTTTCTCTAAAAATAAATTATTTTCATAATGTAAGATACGTCTACGAAGTAGCTAAATGTAAGTATTTATGTTAGAATAATTCACCTTTAAAACCTTATGATGTTATTTAAATACTGTTTTCTTTATTGAGCATATGGAACTCACTCTTTCAATCCTCTCCTCTCCAAATAAGGAAGAAAATGAGGAATTTCCTGCTGACCTACCTATTGAAGTTTATAAGGATCCCATGGATCCACAAAACTTGAGTACATGATTGTTCCCGCACTCTGATTGGTCCAATAGTATAGTGAAAGAAGTGGCCCTCTTTTGTATTTTTATCTTATATTTAATTGAAATTCATATATATATATGTAAAGAATTTGTATTAATTTGCTCCACCGCACATAATTTTTATTATGCACTCGTCATTCTATTTTTATACCTAACACCCGCATGCCTTAATTAGCATTTGGGATGTCACTAATAGTATTAAAGCAAAATAACGCAGATCGAATCCCTTACACTGACGCCTTAGGTAGAAAAACCCTTACAGTACCTAGGAAGAATAAGTCCTCTTTTCAAAAATTAGACCACTAACTCATGTTTTCCTTTCTTTTATAGGAATGACATAAGGAAGATGTAACACCCCGTCTATCACTGTGCTACAATGATTAGGAAACTCTATTTATTTGGATCTTTGGCCACTTTAAACTTAAGTTAATTTATGTTGTTTAACATTTTTTTGAGATTTGTGATTTTGATCTATTTTTATTTTTATTTATTTTATTAATTGTATTTTCATTTTATTTTATTTTATTTTATTTCAAAGGAAAAATTTAGAAAAAAATCAGAAAACGGTGAAATGGGAAAAAATTTGCTCGTAGAAAAACTTTTTGCGAGAAAGCAATTTGCTTGCATGGGTGCTGGGCACTATGCACGCATCCCATCCGCACGCTAGCACGTATGGGACGTGCGCAGAATGTGCATATTCACTCCGCACGCATGCACGTGTGGGATGTGCGCATAACATGCACGTTCCATCTGCGAGCAAGACGCAGCGCTCATCTTATCACCGACAGGCGAGCCGTCCAGGCATCACTTCGTGCGGGGATTGGTGCCGCACATTGTGCGTGCGTCGTCTGCGCAGCTGGCTTCCTTGGATAGGTCCTGTGCTCCTGGGGCTTGCGCGCAGTTGGTTGCGTGTATGACGCCCAGTACACATAGGCCTTGCACGCGCAGGCTAGCCTACAGTGCACCAGCCAGGCACTGCCATCTCGGGCAGTGCACTGCTGCTGCCTTGGGCGGTGCATCACCATCACTAGTGGAGGAAATTTTTTTCCCTCATTTTTTATGTCAAGAATCCTTTTCTCCTCTCTCTTCACTGGATTTCACCACTTAGCGCGAATTCAACGATTCAGAAATTCTATAAATTGCCCTTCCCCTACCTTTCCTCTCCACACTTCAATTTCTTCCATATTTCAAGATTTAGAGAGAGAGAGACAGTAAAATAGTGAGAGAAGAAGAGAAAAAAAGGAAAATAGTGAAGAAAAAAACATTAAAGTTTCAGTAAGGAATCTAATATTACTTTTAACATCTTAAGGAGTATTTTTAGATAAACAAATCTAATATGATTGTTATTTTGTCTGTTATGCATGCCTCTATATTCAAATGAATCAAATTGTTCTAATTTTCAAGCATGCTATGTGAATTATTGACACTTGATGAATTTACATGTAATAAATGTAAAATGTAGTCCGTAATAATAAAAGAAAAAAGAAGAGAAAAATAGAATGAAGCCTGTGTGGTCTGAAGTACGTCTGTATTGACATGCATATTACATCAAGTGTCTCGTTAGAATTTTTATCTCTGAGGGTTATCTATTCTCCTTGTCCTTCGAGGTATCTATTTTCGCTCCCCTATCTGGTCTGGAAAGATATAAGAGGACCGCTCCTAGTGGATGACGACGTGTCCTCTAACAAGAGTGGTATCGCACTATCTGTATGGGTCACTCGTGACTAAGTAATGTCATGACTATAGATATCTGTTAGGACCATTACGGTTGGTACGACCGTGGTCATAGATTGTACCATGGTTTGGCCAGCCAAAAGTGGGCGTGAGCAAATTACCGTATCTGTATATGATCTGGTCATTCCACTTGGGTAGTTAGAAATCTGTATCTGTCCTAAGAGATAAAAATTTGTAACGACTTCGCGAAGCATGACACAAAATATATGTACATTTCATGGTTTATTTTATTTTCTCTATTATTTGACATGATATATATACATTTGATTTTCTGTGCTAACGTACTATTTTGATATTTAAATAAATGGTTTCCTTTTATAATGATGAGTTAGGTCAACAAGGAAGCTAGATAGTGAGATAAAATAATAAACTTTTGAAATTTTACGATATTATTTTAATACTATTTTTCTTACTGAGCATGTGGAACTCACTCTTTCTATCCCCCTCCGAATGAGGAAGAAAATGAGGAACTATAGGTAGACCTACCCTTGGAAGTCTATGACGATCCCGTAGATCCACAAGTCTTAGTGAATGATTGTTCTCGCACTTTGATGAATTCTAGTAGCATAGTGAAAGAAGTGACCTTTATGTTTTGTAGTTTGTTACCACTTCTGGCCTCAGTGATGTATGTATTTGGAACATTATATATATTTGTAAGGGATTTGTTAAAGTTTGATTTTGCTGCAAAAATATTATCATGCACTCGTTATTTTAAATCTATATCTGACACCCATTTGTCTCAATTTGTACCTGGAATGTCATAAAAGACCATCTGTAGAGTGTACCGAGCGACCTGAAGCCCCGGATCAACCAACTATGGTTGAAGTTACCAAACGCTTTTGAGCAATCCAAGGATTGACTGCAGCCATAGGATAAAATTAAGCCAACCCTTGTTCACCTCCTGCCCTAGAATAACTAATGACTGAAAGGTCCATTTCCCACAATATAGCAAAGTTTAGGAAGCTTAATCCACCACATTTTGAAGATGGCTCTGACCCCTTGGTACCCAAAGACTAGATCCTTTAGATAGAGAAACTTTTCTCTATCCTAGACCTGAATGAGGAACAAAAGGTCCACGTAGAAGCCTTTATGCTAAACGGTGAAGCCAAATACTAGTGGCGACTTAAGAATGAAGTCCTACCTACCCCTGTCATTTGGGAAGTTTTCATGGATGCATTCTTTGATAACTTTTTTCCTGCCTATGTCCAAGAAAAGAATGAGGAGGAATTTAAGGATCTCCGCTAAGGAAACCTAACAATTGCCCAGTATGCAGCCCGTTTTGTCCAACTATCTAGATTCATCCCTCTAATGATCACCCCGAAAAGTCAAAAAGTTAGGAAGTTTTTAAAGGGCCTTCGTGCCGACATGTATGATCGTGTTGCGATGCTGAGACCCAGCTCGTATACAGAGGTGCTAGAACATGCCCTGTCAGCTAAAAACCTCATCTCGGCCTAGCACCAACGCATTGTCTGAGTCCGTATCCAATAGCAACAACCCCAACAACTTAAAAGGAGATTGCTTGACCTAATAAGTAGCCACCCTGATAAATGAACCAGAGTTTCCCTCCTCCTTGCCTTGCCTCTACCTACAGGTCAGTTTGCTTAACCTACCCAACCCTATGAGCATTGTGGTTGCTCGTATTGTGACCTACCCTGTCAGCGTATCAATCACACCTACTATCAATGCAGAAGCACCCAATATATTATAAAAGACTACCCCCAACAATCGAAGGACGTGGCCAGGCCTGTAGCTCAGGCTCGTCTGTGCCACCTAGATGAACTTAGTACTCTATCCACCCCTGTTCTTATCCAGGGTATGTTTTCTATCCATGATACTTTTGCTAAGGCTTTGATCGATACATGTGCTATACACTCTTTTATTTTATGTGCATTTTCTTATAAGCTTGAAATTAGGGCAGAACCTTTAGCAGAAATATTAACGGTAGAAAATCTCTGTAGGGGAATATTAGAAACTCACATGTGTATAAACATTATAAGATAAAGGCTTTAGGGATAAAAGTGTTTACGAATATAATATTGTTAGATTTTTTAGGATTTGATGTGATATTAGGAATGGACTGGCTAGAAAAGTATAGGGTAATAATCGATAATGAAAGTAAAATTGTAACTTTATAGTTCCCGAAAAAGGAATAAAATTTACTGTTATTATTTTTCTTAACAATTGAATAAATAGTAATTTGGGTGCTGATCCTGCTGTGTATTCCGTGACAATTGTTTATAGCTTTTCGGATGTCTTTCCCATCAAAATTTCTAGTTTGCCTCCTCGCGAGAAGTAGAGTTCCTCGTTGAATTGCTGCCTGGAATCCAGCCAATATTAAAGCCCACCTATTGTATGAGTTGTGCTGAGCATACAGAACTAGAAAATTAGCTTCCTAAAATAATTACCTGGAAGTTTATCCACCCTAGTCATTCACCTTGGGGTGCTCCTTTATTGTTTGTGAAAAAGAAGGATTGCTCCCTTAGACTTTGTATGAATTACTAGGAACTCAACCGAGTAATAGTTAAAAGCAAGTACCCTTTACCTCGGATCGATGACCTCTTTGATCAACTACAAGGAGCCACGGTTTTTTTTAAGATTGACCTGAGGACGGGATACCACCAGGTGAGAGTTAAAGAAGAAAATATTTCGAAGACCACTTTTCGGTGCAGGTATGGTTTGTACGAGTTTAGGGTAATGCCGTCAGGGTTAGCCAATGCTCCTGCAGCCTTCATGGACCTCATGAACAGAGTTTTCTAGGACGTACTAGATTAATACGTCATCGTATTTATTGATGACATCTTAGTGTACTCCAAGAGACTGGAGGAACATGCAGTACACTTGACTGAAGTGTTGGAGACCCTTCATCGCAACCAACTGTATGTTAAACTTAGCAAATGCTCCTTCTAGTTGGATCGAGTTTCCTTCGTTAATCATGTAATTTCGAGTGAAGGAGTTTCTATGGATCTGTCTAAGGTTAAAAAAGTAGTGAATTGGAATCCGCCCACCAATGTGGTCGAAGTACGTAGTTTCTTTGGTTTGGTAGGTTATTACAAATAATTCATCGACATATTTGCTAAAATTACTGATCCATTGACCCAGCTCACCTGAAAAGGCATACCATTCATCTCGAATTACAAGTGCAATCAAAGCTTCATGGAATTGAAGTGTCATCTTACCTCTGCTCTTGTGTTGATCCTCCCTGACAATATAGGAAGGTTTTAAGTCTACTATGATGCATCTCATATTGGCTTGGGGTGTGTCTTGATGCAGCATGGTAGAGTGGTCACTTATGGGTCCCAACAATTGAAACCTCATGAGTGAAACTACCCCCCCATGACTTGGACTTGGTGGCGATTATCTTTGCCCTGAAGATATGGCGTTATTACCGGTTTGGTCAGACTTTCGATATTTATACTAACCATATGAGTTTGAAGTGCATCTTCTCGCAGAGGGAGTTAAATATGAGACAAAGATGTTAGATGGATCTCCTGAAGGATTATGATTGCAAGATCATCTATCATCCTTGTAGAGGAAATGTAGTTGCCGATGCACAAAGCTGAAAGGAGTCCATAGTGTTAGCCCAAATCATGGCCTCCAATTGGAAATTGATGGATACTATGCTGTCCCTCCATCTAATTAATCCCTCCCTCTACTTAAATCTATAACCATCTAATGGCATGCAAAGACAAGAACTAGGAAAATAAAACCTGAAAAAGAAAGACATTACAGAGTTACCCAATAAGTTGATCCCAACTCCTCGACTCAACAAGATTTCAGAAAGTTTCCCAGCTTCGAAGAACTTGAAGATGCTAAAATTAGCACAAAGCTAATTCTAAAAAAAGCTCAAAACTTCAAATGTATTAATTGTCAAAGTATGTTTACAAAGCTTGAACTTAAGCCTTTTAATAGGCTTTTATTGACTATTTCTAATCGAAATAGGATTTATAATTCCTATCCAAACTCTAGGACTAATTTAACTAGAAAATAAAAATGTAAATATTAAAATAATTATGTTCTTATCTAATAGACTACCTTAATAATTAAAATTAATTAAAAATACTTAAAATAGTACTATTCCTTGTTGTGGTTGAAGTGAACTTTCCTCTTTTGCCTTGCACTCCTAGTTGGACTCTAATCCATCTTTCTTTTCTTGTTTCTTTATTCTTCATGATTCTTGAGTTAGATTTTATTGTAATTCTTCTAGATGTGAAGTAATATTCTTCAAGAGGTCTTTAAGAACTCATAATTCTTTCACGTTTCTTCTTGGTGTTGAATTCTTATTTTATTCTCTTAATAGATTGTATAAGATTTGAACTCCTCTTTTTCTAGCATAGATTCCTCCATGGATATGTAAAACTCTTCTTGCTTTTGGCATTATAATGTGTGTAACACAGGGATCTCTTTATGGTCATCAAGATCCTTGTTCTTTTCCTCTCTTCTTCTTAGGTGTTTAAGCTCAACTGGTTTTGGGAATCCTTTGGCTATCTTCTTCAAGGAGTCTTCTTCTTCTTCTTCTTCTTCTCTATTTTCTTGGAATCAAATTACTCGCTCTCCTTCTCTTATGGCTAAGCTGCTCTTCGCTTAGTGGTGTGTGGCTTTGGCCGGTAGTTGGAAGAACCGTTATTAGCCAGGCCTTTTTGGCCTTGTTAGGCAGCAGGCAAGCTCCTCCATAAACCTTCAAATAAATTGTGGGCTTAAAGCTCATTCTTCCTCTCGGGTTAGGTTGTTCAAGCCTGTTTTGGGCCGACTCTTGGTTAGCTAATCCATGGACCTCCAGGTTCTTGTCTTGGGCCACTCCATTGGATCTTCATGGGATTTTTCTTAGGATGCATGTAGGTTGGTCTTTGGGAAGGCCCAACCCACTTGATCTGAAGCCCATAACGTCACAAGAAAGGGGTTGGGAGTGTATGGCATGTGTCATCTTTGCGAGTTGCCTTACGAGCAGGTATGCGGCTTTACAGGTATCCTGCCCATGGGTTGGCCACTTCTTGTAGGTTTCCCACTTCTCCTCGAACTCATCTTCTGACTAAGAATCATAGCTATCTAATATCACATCATAACCCCTTCTTAAGAAAGATTCTTCTCTGAATCTAAATCTTTATCTCGAAGATAACTAGGTGCATACAATGAAGCGAGAAACACATGAAAGTAATTTAGTTGGTCCCTAAGATGTGTTGAACACATCCTCATATACAACTATTTCAAAGTTTCTCTCCTCGGTGCTGTGATGATTCTATTGTTTGTCAGGTTGAGCCTTGGGGTCAAGTCTTATTTATCAAGACCTGGACGTTAGTCTCAAGACACTAGTAAAAGTCCTAAAAGATTATTGAATGTAAACCTCAATGTAATGCAATGTGAGTTATACAACAAAATGAAAAATAAAAGTTTTCACGCGCACCTACTAGGTGAGGTACTCTCCCTTTGACTCTATAGAGGTTTTCTAGTCACACTATTAAGCAATTACTCTTTTTTTGAATCCAAGAATACAACAACATGCCAATTTCCTTATGGTGTGTAATTGGGATATTTTTTAATTTTGAATTTTCTACTTTTTTTTACTATGAAAATTGTAACACCCCTGAATCTTCATGCTTAAATTTGTTTTATAAAACCTCTATTTATTTACGCCCTAAGGTTGTTAACTATTTAAATTTATGTTTTTAATCTTTGTATAATTTTGAGTTCATTTAAAAATTATTTTATTTATATAATAATTTGATTTTTCTTCACTAAATTTTAATTTAAGAAAAACAGAAAAAGATGGCGAAAAAGTTGTGGAAAAATTTTCCCGGCTCGTGCAGGTCCCGTGTGCCACGGATGCGCACTCGCAATCAGCTGGGCATGTACCCGCATGCAAGTTCCATCCACGCAGGGTGTGAGGTGCGCAGTCTGTGCATGCATCACATTGCATGAAGATAACTCGTGGCTCTATATGCTTGTGCGCAAGCCGACGCACAGGTGCCTCGGCCAGCACACACGACAAGCCTTGGGCGTTATGCATTACCCCTTGGAGGATGAGTGCTACTACCATTTAGGAGGCGTGCATTGTCCCTTGGATAGCGTGCCTTTAGCTTTTGTGCTGCCGTCATCTCACCATCGTCTTGTCAGTCGTCCGTTAGTCACGTATGTCAAGCGTTACATTACGTCTGTCAAATGTTTTCTCCCTCTCTCCTTATGGATTTGTGCCACTTGGCAAACATCTAATGGTCTATTTTTCCTATAAATATGGACCCCCTTCCACCCTTTTCTTCACCACTTCTTCTTCATTTTCACTGATCGAAGTATTTTAGAGAGAGAGAGAAAGCTAAAAAGAGAGAAAGAAAAGAAAGAAAGAAGAGGAATGTAGGGAAACTACAAGCTTTCAGTAAGGAAAATTTGGTATTTATTCATACATTCTAAGGAGTATTTTTAGATTAACAAATGAAATATTATGTGAATGTGAATTAATATGATGCATGTTTAGTATTTGCTAACGTATAGACATATATTCTATGATATTTGCATGATTAGTCACTTACTAATGCTTGAAAATAAACGAATAAACGATATGAATATGATGAGTTGTTAAGAAATGATTCGTTACAATTTAGTCAAGAAGCGTATATTATCTAACAAAGTATGTGAAAATAAACATCGGAATATCTATGCATGGTATTCAAATTAATATGATTAGTTGGACTTTTTATCTCTGAGGAGTTCTATTTCTCCCCCATCTGGACAGGAAAAATGTGAAGGAATTGTTTCTTGGGGATGACGGCGTACCCTATGACGAGAGTGGTTATGCAATATGATTGTAGGGGTCACTGTGGCGATGTACGGTCGTGACTATAGTTTATATGTAGGACCACTGTGGTTGGCATAATCACGGTAATAGAATGTGTCATGGTTTGACAAGCCGTAAATATGTTGTGGTTTAGTAAGCCATAAATGTACTGAAAATAAATGAACTTTGTCATTCCATAGTGGTAGTAGTAAAAAATCCATATTGTCCTAATAAATATAAGTCAGAACAATTTCATGCGAAGAATAGGTAAAAGAATGGAAAGAAGTCGTGACATAATTTGTTTGATTTTCTCTATTTAAAATATGATGTGATTATAACCGTGATGTGATTGTCTTGATGTTGACATCTTTCTAAATAAAATAAAAATTATTTTCTTATTATTGAATGAACTCATGATATAACCATTTGACGGTAAATGAATAACGGTTAATGAACCTTTAAAATCTTAGTGATGTTGTTTAAACACTATTTTTCTTACTAAGTTTATGGAACTCACCCCTTTCCATGCCCTCCAGATAAGGACGATAGTGAGGAACTGCTCGTTGACTTGCCCATTAAAGTCTTCGAGGATCTCGTGAATCCATGAACTCTTACGAGTGCATGTTTTCTTCTGTACTCTGATGAGTTCACTTTTGGAGAGGCTTGTATTTATTTTTATATTGCCTTAGTATTGTAAGATTTAGAACTCAAAGTTCACTTTGTAAAGGATTGTAATATATTTATTCCGCTGCATATAATTTATCTTGATGCACTCATAATCTATTTCTGCATCTGGCTCTCTTTTGCTATATTTTAGTATTGTGGATGTCACAAATAGTATCAAAGTAGTTATGTTGAATAATTCCTTACATTAAGGCTATGGTATAGGAAAACTACTCTAGATACTTAGGAGATTTCCTTTCTTGAAAGCTAGACTACCAACTCATTGTCT
Source organism: Carica papaya (assembly GCF_054855325.1). Taxonomy (NCBI): domain Eukaryota; kingdom Viridiplantae; phylum Streptophyta; class Magnoliopsida; order Brassicales; family Caricaceae; genus Carica; species Carica papaya. Next base: position 22,530,096 of record NC_142314.1, on the reverse strand, counting down.
CCCTTTTTTTTGTAGGACCATTGACTCGAGGGAGACCATTTGATAAAGAATCAAGAGACTCGAGGCCCAGGATCCTTTGACCAGGGCTGAGTTTACCGAGTTCTTTCAAGCTATCCAAGGTCTAACCACAGCAGTAGATCAAAACCAAGTCAACCACTGCCAACATCCTCTATCCAAGGACTATAACCCTGTTGATCGTTCTATGTCCCATAACATAGATGAGTTTAGAAGACTTAACCCACCTCATTTCACAGAAAGACCTGATCCCTCAGCTGCAGAAGTTTGAATTCTGTAGATAGAAAAACTTTCCTCTATCCTGGATCTACTAGAAGAGTATAAGTTCCCCATTACCGCCTTCTTGTTGACTAGTGAAGTCGAGCACTGGTGGCAGCTTAAGAAGGATGTTCTATCCTCCCCTACCACTTGGGAAGTTTTTATTGATGCCTTCTTTGAGAACTTATTCCTTGTATATGTTCGAGAGAAAAAAGAGGAGGAATTTCATGACCTTTGCTAGGAGAACATGACTGTTACGCAGTATGCAGCCCGGATTACCCAATTGTCAAGGTTTGTCCCTTTGATGGTTACCCTAGAGAGCCATAAGGCCAGGAAGTTTCTGAAGGATCTTTGTGCAGATATATATGACGGAGTAGTGATGTTGAGACTCAGCTCGTATGCTGAGGTGCTTGAACATGTTCAGTTGGCCGAAACTTTATCTCAGCCAATCACTAATGCATTGCTTGAGTCCGTACTTAACAATAGCAGCATCAACAACAATAACAAAGTAGTAGGTTGCCTGACCCTGGTAACAACTACCCCAACAAGAGACCCTGAATTTCTCCTCTTCCTACCCTACCCCCACCGACTAAAAATACTGCCCGATCTATCCAATCATGCCAACATTCTAGATATTTCCATGGTGATCAACCCTACTGGTGTCTGAATAACTCCTACTATAAGTGCGGGAGCACTTAGCACTTTCTGAGGGATTGCTTTCAGAGGCCAAAGGATGTGGCCAGACAGTAGCACAAGGACGTGTCTACCATTTCGATGAGCCTGGTGCCCTTATCATTCCTACCATTATTCAGGGTATGTTTTCTATTCATAATACCATTGCTCGAGCCTTGATTGATACAGGTGCTACCCACTCTTTTATATCTTACTCTTTTGCTTGTAATTTAGATATTAAGCTTGAACCATTAAATGAAACATTAGTAGTAGAGACACCCTCTAAGGCACTTTTTGAAGCTCCCTGCGTGTATAGAAACTATAAAATAAAAACCTCAAAAATAGAACTACTTGTAGATCTCATACTCCTATATTTCTTAAGACTTGACATAATCCTAAACATGCTTTTGTTAGAGAAATATAGAGCAATTATTAACTATGAAAGTAAAATCGTAACCATTTGCTCACCTAAAACAAAATAAAAAATCATCTTGTCGCTGTTTGAACTTAAGAAAGGTTTTATGTACACGTACTTTGTTTTCTTTTTCTAACATTTTGATGAACAGTAACATAGACGCTAATATGACATTTTATACAATCCCTATAGTTTGCAACTTTTCAAACATTTTTCTAGAAGAGTTGTCTGGACTACCTCTCTCTCTCTCTCTCTCGAATTTTTCATTGAACTATTTTTAGGAACTTAGCCCATTTCAAAGCTTGCATACCGTATGAGTCAAACCGAACTTGCTGAACTTGAATGGCAGCTCTCCGAGCTTCTAAGGCAAAAGTTCATTCGCCCCAGTCATTCCCCATGGGGTGCCCCAGCACTATTCGTGAAGAAGAAAGATGATTCCCTCAGACTTTGCATAGACTATAGAGAGCTTAATCAAGTAACAGTAAAGAGTAAATATCCCTTGCCTCACATTGATAACTTTTTTGATCAATTACAAGGCGATAAATTATTCTCCAAGATCGACCTCAGATCAAGGTAACAGTAAAGAGTAAATATTCCTTACCTCACATTGATAACTTTTTTGATCAATTGCAAGACGATAAAGTATTCTCCAAGATCGACCTCAGATCAAGGTATTATCAGTTGAGAGTGAAGGAAGAAGATATCCCTAGGACAACATTTTGATACTAGTACGATCAATTCGAATTTAAGGTTATGCATTTCAGATTGACTAACGCCCTTGGCATCTTCATAGATATAAGGAGCAGGGTCTTCCGGCTTGCACTAGATCAATATATCATCGTTTTTATTGATGACATCCTGGTGCACTCGAAGAATCATGAAGAACATACAAACCATCTATTTCGTGTATTGGAGACCCTCCATCGGCATCACTTGCATGTAATATTCAGTAAGTGTTCATTCTGATTGAACCAAATTTGCTTCCTCGGTCATGTGATTTCTAGTGAAGGAAGTTTCTTTATTCCTCCAAGGTCGAGGCTATGTACAATTGGAGCCAACAAACTAATGTCATTGAAGTTTGTAGTTTCTTGAGTTTGATCGGCTACTACCGATATTTCATTGATGGGTTCTCTAAGATTGCAACTCCATTGACTCGCCTTAGTAAGAAGGGTGTAGCATTTTTTTGGGATGATGATTGTGATAACAGTTTTGACAAATTGAAGCGTTGTCTTGTTACTACCCCAATATTGATCCTCCCTGACAATACTACGCAATTTTAAGTTTTCTGTGATTCGTCTCATGTAAGTCTAGGATGTGTTCTTATGCAGCATGGTCGAGTAGTCGCTTATGGCTCTAAACAATCAAAACCCCAAGAACGCAACTATCCCACTCACGACCTAGAGTTTGCTGCCATTATTTTTGCTTTGAAAATATGGCGCCACTATTTGTATGGTCAGAAATTCGAGATCTATACGGACCATAAGGTTTGAAATACTTATTTTTTCGAAGAGAACTTAACATGAGGCAAAGATGTTGGATGGACCTCCAGAAAGACTATGACTGCAAGATCTTCTCCCACCACGGTAAGGGTAATGTGGTCGTTGATGCATTGAGTCAAAAGGAATCTATTATATCGGTCCATCTTATGATTCCCAATTGGAAACTAGTTGATGCAATGCAGGAACTCTACCTAAATCACTATGGTAATGATGCCTATCTCACCCAAATTTAGGCCCTGCCTGACCTTTTCATGTAAATTTTGGAAGACCAGTCCATTGACCCTGAGATTTCACAAAACCTTGGTAAGTTTACTTCTAATGAATTTCCTAATTTTAGGATTTCTAATGATTGCTTGTGTCAATTCTAATATTGTATTTGGGTATTTGTTGCAGTCAAGACAAATGTTCTAAAGGCAGCCCACGCATCCAAGTTATCCATCCACCCTAGAAGCACTAAGATATACCATGATTTGAGGTGCTAGTATTGGTGGCCTGGAATGAAGAAGGATATAATTGTTTTTGTCTCTAGTTCCCTTATTTGTCAAAGGATCAAGGCCGAGCACCAGAAACCTAGCAAGTTGTTGCAAGGCCTTCCTATCCCATAGTGGAAGTGAGCGCATGTGACTATGGATTTTATCACTAGTTTACCTAGAACCAACTTTGAAAGCAATGCAATATGGGTCATAGCAGACAGATTGACCCAAACAACCCATTTTCTTGCCATAAGGACAATAGACTCTACTAGCAAGTTAGCCCACCTATGCGTCAAGGAGATTGTCTGACTCCACAGCATTCTCTCTTCCACATTTCTGACAGAGACCCTCAGTTCACCTCCCATTTCTGGGACAATCTTAAGGAAGCCCTTGGTTCAGTTTGTACTTCAGTACTGCATATCACCCCAAACTAATGAATAGTTTAAGCATACTATTCAAATATTGGAAGATATGTTGCGTGCTTATGTTCTTGACTTTGGTGACAATTAGAATGAACATCTTCCTCTATGTGAGTTTGCTACAACAAAAGTTATCATTCCAGCATTGGCATGGCTCCATATGAAGGTTTATATGGAGGCCCTATCGTTCCCCAACTTGCTAAAATGAGGTTAGAAACAAGTGTCACTTAGGACTAGATTACATTCAAGAAACCGTTGAGAAAGTCACTTTTATTTGCAAGAATCTTACTACTGCCCAGAGTTGCTAAAAGAGCTACGCTGAAAACCATAGGAGACCACTAGAGTTTTCTATTGGTGACCACATCTTCCTCAAAATCTTCCCTTATAAAGGTAAAATGCGGTTTGGTAAGAAGGGAAAATTTGACCCTTGATTTATGCGACCTTTTATGATTGTGGAACGTATTGGACCAGTGGCGTACTACCTTGCTCTACCTCCAGGGTTTGCAGGGTTCTATGATGTTTTCCATGTCTTTATGCTTAAAATGTACCACCATAATCCTTCTCACATTATTCCACATCAAGAAATTTAGAGATTGTAATATATTTATTCTGTTGCATATAATTTATCTTGATGCACTCGTAGTTTATTTTTGTATATAGCTCCCTTTTGCTATATTTTATTATTGAGGATGTCATAAAAACCACTTTAATTAAACAAATAATTATAAATTCAAGTCGAAAGCAATACGAATTAACTATTAAGATAAATTTGAATGTTAATTAATTAATAAAAATGCTAAACCAATTTAAAGATAATTAGTTCACTAGGAGCCTAATATCTTATACCACCTGACGCGGGAGGGTATAAGAAGGATCGTTTTTGACTCCCAGACCAAAAATCCAATTCATGTAATACAGAAACTTAACTGCCTAATTAACCCCTCCTTTTACTTGAATCTACAACCACCTAAATGGAAGGAAAAAACAAGAACTAGAGAAAAAAAATGAGAAAAAGAAAGACGCCACAGACTTACCCGATTAGTCGATCCCAACTCCTTAGTTTCGAAGAACATGAAGACACTGAAATTAGCTCAAAGTTAATTCTTAAGAAAATTTCAAAACTTTAAATTTTTTAATTCTCAAAATATGTTTACAAAGCTTGAATTTAAGCCTTTTAATAGGCTTTTATTGATTACTTCTAATCAGAATAGGATTTATAATTCCTATCCAAACTCTACGACTTAATTTAACTATAAAACAAATGCATAAATATTAAAATAATTAAGTTCTTCTCTAATAGACTACCTTAACAATTTAAATCAATTAAAAATACTTAAAATGGTACTATTCCATGTTGTGGTTAAACTGAACTTTCCTCTTTTTCCTTGCACTCCTACTTGGAGTCCAACTCATCTTCCTTTTCTTGTTTATTGATTCTTGATGATTCTTGAGTTAGCTTTTGTTGTAATTCTTCTAGATGTGAAGTAAGATTCTTCAAGAGGTCTTCAACACACAAATTTCCTTATTGGCTGAACTCATAGTGCTTTGGGTTTCTTCTTGGTGTTGAATTCTTATTTATTTTTCTTGATGGATTGTATAAGACTTGAACTCCTCCTTTTTTGAAAAAAATCCCTCTATGAGTATGTATAACTCTTCTTACTTTTGGATTTCTAATGTGTGTAGGACAAGGATCTCTTTATAGTTATCAAGATCCTTATTATTCTCCTCTCCTCTTCCTAAGTGTTTGAGTTCAACTAGTTTTGGGAATCCTTTGGCTATCTTCTTTAAGCAGTCTTTTTCTTCTTACTTTTTCCTTTTGAAACCAAATTGCTCACTCTTCTTCTCCCCATCAGATTCAAAAACAATAAATATCCTTTTTCTCTTATATCTAAGCCATTCTTGGCTGAATTCATAGTGCTTCCAAGTTTCTTCTTGGTGTTGAATTCTTATTTCTTTCTCTTAATAGAGTGTATAAGACTTGAACTCCTCTTTTCTAGTAAAGATTCCTCCATGGATATGTAGAATTCTTCTTATTTTTGGATTTATAATGTATATAGGAGAAGGTCTTTATGGTCATCAAGATCCTAGTTTTTCCCCTCCCTTCTTCTTAAGTGTTTGAGTTCAACTAGTTTTGGGAATCCTTTTGCTATCTTCTTCAAGGAGTCTTCTTTTTCTTCCTTTTTCTTTTTGGAACCAAACTGCTCACTCTCCTTCTCCTTATTGGATTCAAAAATAATAAATCTCCTCCTTCTCTTGTAGTTAAGCTGCTATTGACTTGGTGGTGTGCAGCTTTGGCTGGTGGTTAGAAGAACCACTCTTGGTCAGGCCTTTTTAGCCTTCTTAGGTGGTAGCCAAGCTCCTCCATGGACCTTTAGGATAAACTGTGGGCTTAAAGCCCATTCTTCTTCACGAGTTGGTTTGTTCAAGCCCTTTTTTGGCCAACTCTTGGTGGGTCGATCCATGGACCTCTAGGTTTTTGTCTTAGGCCTTTTGGGCTACTCTGTTGGATCTTCATTGGCTTTTTCTTGGGATGAGAGTGGGTTGGGCATTGGAAAGGCCCAACCTAGTTGACCTCAAGCCCAAAAAGTCACAAGCATGAGCTTGGGCGTGCAAGGCATGTGCCATCTTTGCGGGTTTCCTTGTGGGCAGGTCTATGGGTTTACAAGTATCGGCTCGCAGGTTGGCCACTTCTTGCGGGTTTCCCACTTGTCTTGGGACTCTTCTTATGACTTGGAATCATGGCTATCTAATATGATGTCATCCCCGAATCTTCATCCTTGAGATATCTAGTTGCATATAATGAAGTGAGAAACACATCAAAATAATGTAATTGGTACCTAGGATGGGTTAAACACATCCTCATATGTAATTGTCTCACAGTTTCTGTTCTCGGTGCCATGATGAGCCTGTTCTCCGTCAGGTTGATCCTTAGAGTCGAGTATTCTTTGTCAGAACCTGGACGTTAGTCTCAAGACATTAGTAAAAGTCCTAAAGGACAATTGACTCTAAAGCTCAATATAATGCAATGTGAGTTACGCAACAGAATGAAAACCGAAAGTTTTCACGAACACCTACTGTAACACCTTGAATCTTTGCACTTTAGTGTATGGTCAAAACTCTATTAATTTGGGCCTAATGGCTATTTTAAATTTCTATTGGTATTTAATTTTTATGTATTTTAAATTATTAATATTTCCACATTTTAATTTTATCATGTTTTATTTTATTAAAATAGGTACTTGTTTAATTAAAATTTTTAATTATGATCTTACCTTTAAATTATATTTTTGAATTTCAAAAATAAAAGATCGAAAAGAGAGAAAAGAAAGCCAAGAAAGGAAAACAAAAAAGGAGAAAATATCTCCCCCATACTGCGGCATGCCCTCCCATACCTCCTTTAATTCATATTTTTGAATTTAAGAAAATAAGAAAAGAATGAAAAGAAAGGAAAATTAAAAAAATGGAAAGATCTTCCCCATACCCGCCCCCATGCCTCCACATGCCTTGCAGGTCCCACGGTCACCCATTCTTCACATACCACTCAATCACCCACTTGGATGCTTGCCATGTGGCGCACATCCAAGCCTTCTCCATGCCTATTTAAAGGCTCTCTTCTTCCTCATTTCACACCCTTCATTTCTTCTTCCATTTTCACTTTCTAGAGAGAGAATTTTAGAGAGAGAAAGAGCAAGAAAGAAGGAGAAAAATAGGAGTTTTACAAGCTTGTTCAAGAGATTTCTAAAGGCTCTTTCCTCCACTACCAAAAGATTAATCAACTCAGTTATAATGAGGGATTCTTTAGTATTTTCATCTATATTTCTAAATGTTCTTTTTAGTTAATTAATTTGGTAAAGTTGGATATTTGTATAAATAGATTTCTATGCTTGTTTGGTAATTTATTTTTTATAATTATTTATGATAAATGTGTTATAATGATTATTTGAGATACATGTGGGATTGATCCTTTGTTTTACCATTGGTAATGGCAAAAAAGGTTGTTCTAAGGATCTCTGACTTTAAAGAATATCCCAATGGTCAAATCTGGGTATAATGGGCCTTTGGCATAATATGTTGTTGGACCCCTATTTGGTTATAGATGTGAGGCATAATACATAATAGTGTGCCTTACGACTATGACGCATGAATTACCATAAGGATTGATGTTTAATATTTTTTAACATGTTGGTTTGATGTATAAGTCTCTACAATGATTGATCATTGTCTAACCATGAAAATAGTTAGCAAAACAAATTCACAAATACGAAGATGCTGACCCCAACTACCACCAAAATCTAGGGTACAAGCGCGTAGCATATCTTATAGCATCTGAATGTTTGTTCAGACTGCTCATCAGTTTGCGGGTGATAAGCAATACTAAAGTACAGATTTGTGTCAAGGGCTTTTTGAAAACTTTTCTATAAATGGGAAGTGAAACGAGGATCTTGATCAGACACTACAGATTTGGGAATACCATGGAGTCAGATGATCTCCTTGACGTATAGTCAGGCTAATTTTACGATTGTGTCGGTGGTCTTAATGGCAAGGAAGTGGGCAAACTTGGTTAATTTATCCATGATGACCCAAATGGCATCCTAGTTTGCATTGGTTCTTGATAAACCTATGATGAAGTCCATAGTCATATGCTCTTATTTCCATTCAGGAATGGGGAGGCTCTGTAAAAGACCAACAAGTCTCTAATGTTCAGCCTTGACCCTTTGGCAAGTGAGACATTGAGAGACAAATTCAACGATATCCTTTTTAATTCAAGGCCACCAGCAACGGTGCTTTAAGTCCCGATACATCTTAGTGCTACCTGGGTGGATGGACAATTTGCATGCATGAGCCTCCTTTAGGACATCTGACCTAAGATCAGGGTCATTAGGTACCCATATTCGATTCCAAAATCTGTACAACCCATCATCAATCATCATAAAGTTGGGGCTCTCTTCAAAGGTAAACTTGTCGATATGCTTCAAGATCTCTTAACTCGATGTTTGGGCTTCCCAGATCCTTACGAGAAGAATGGGCTAAATCTTGATTTGGGCAAGGTATGCATCTTGTCATAGCAGTTTAAATTGAGCTCTTGAATTTTCTCAAACATTCTCTAGTTAAAAGCTAGTATTTGGCTCAACAGAGCCGACTTTCTTTAGCTAAGGGCGTCAGCGACTATATTACCCTTACGTGGATGGTCCAATATCTTGCAGTCATAGTCCTTTAAAAGATCCATCTAACACCTATGTCTCATGTTCAACTCCTTCTGGAAAAATAGGTACTTCAGACTTTTGTGCTCAGTGTAGATTTCAAAAGTCTAAACATAGATATAATGATGCCATATCTTTAAGGCAAAGACAATGATAACAAGTTTAAGGTCATGTATGTGGTAGTTATGCTCGTATGGCTTCAGTTGTTTGGGACCATACATCACTACCCAACCATACTGCATCCCAGACCAACATGAGACGTATCATAGAAAACTTAGAACTGCCCAACATCATTCAAGAGGATCATAACCGGAGCAGTAATGAGTCGACGCTTGAGCTCGATAAAACTTTCTTCGCACTTTTCATCCCATTTGAAGGTGATTCCCTTTCTGGTGAGCTTAGTTAAAAGGAGTGTAAATATGAGAAAAATCTTTGATAAATCAGCAATAATATCCCACCAATCCCAAGAAGTTGTGAAGTTATGTGATGTTGGTCAGTTAGCTCCAATTGATAACAACCTCGACCTTATAAGGGTCCATAGAAATTCCTTCACTAGAAACCACATGATTGAGAAAAGAAACTTGATCCAACCAAAAATAACATCTACTCAGCTTTGTGTACAATTAATGTTGGAGAAGGGTTTGCAATACTTGAGCCATGTGAACAACATACTCCTAGTAATTCTTGGAGTATACTAGGATGTCATCAGTAAAGACCACGACTTATTAATCTAGTACGATTTTGAAAACTTGGTTAGTGACATCCATAAAGGCGACAGGGGCATTGGTCAAATCGAAGGGCATGACCTTAAATTCAAATTGGTTGTATCTATAGCGGAATGCTATTTTTGGAATATCCTTATCCTTAACCCTTAATTGATGGTAGCTCGACTTGAGATCAATTTTAGAGAAGACAGATGCTCCCTGTAGTTGATCAAACAGGTTAGCAATTCAAGGCAGAGGGTATTTACTTTTTATGGTGACTTGGTTTAGCTCCCGATAATCGACACAAAGTGAGAGGGTTCCGTCCTTTTTCTTCCCAAATAACACGGGAACTTCCCCCACAAAATGACTTGGTCTAATAAATTTTTTACTCTTCAAGTTTGTGATTTGCTTTCCAAATTCTACTAATTCTGCTCATCCCATTCGGTAGGTGGGTTTTGAGAAGGGTTATACTCCAGGAACTAAGTTGATGGAAAATTCATTTTCTCACTGGGGAGGTAAACTTGGTACTTTTGCTAGAAAAACATTGGGGAAGTTACAGATAACAGGGATTGTCTGAACTAACTGCCCAGTATTCATTCGTCTAAGCACCACATAAATTAGGGAAAATAAGTAGAATTTGAAATAACTATATTTGTTTATCATCTTACACTATATATAAATTTTTAAAGCAAGAAATTTCGTTAAAGTCTTAAGATGGCTTTCTTTTCGCGAGTACAGTGTTACAATTTTATCATCACAGTTTATAATAGCTCGGTAATTTTCCAACTAGTCTATTCCTAGAATGATATTAAATCCAAAAAAGTCCAAGAGCATTAAATCTACATATAATTCTCTACCTGAGGCATTTACCCTACAGTTCTTATAAACAAGATATGCTTCCAAAAGTACTTTAGAAGGTATTTCTATTATTAAGACTTGTCCTAGTGTTTCTAGTGTTACTGCTAAATTTCTAGCAAAAGTACAAGATACAAATGAATGAGTAGCACTGATATCAATCAAGGCATGAGCGGTACAATTGTAAATAGAGAACGTACCCTGAATGATAGTTGATGTAGTGATGGCACTAGGCTCACCCAAGTGGTAGACTCTCCCTTGCGGTGATAGGCTTAACAATATCTTGGGGCTTCTAAGGACAATCCTTGATGAAATGTTGTGTGCTTCCGCACTTATAATAGGAGTTATTTAGATAACAGCAGGGTCGGTCACCATGCTCTCGTTCACAGTCTTAATAGGGTTGAGTAGATTGAAGAGGCTTTGCTGGTGGTGGCCTCGAGGTGCTCTACAAATGATCTTCCTTGAGTCATTAGTCCTACAAAAAGGAGACAATAAACTTGATGACTAATAAAAAAGGTGAGTTCTAACTCTAAGGATTTATTTAAGGTTCTTTTCTAAGTCTATCCTATATGCCTCAGTGTAAGGGATCTGTTTGAGAATGCATGCTCTGATACCATTTGTGACATCCCAAATACCAAGGTGGTAGAAAAGAGTCAGATAAGAGAAACATACATGAGTGCTAACAATTAATTTTAAACATTAAAGTGGAAGAATATAAATTCCTTATACAAAATCAATGTTTACACTACATCTAAGGGCAATGGTTGGCTATCCAAATTACAACTTCAAAATAGAGTCACTTAAAATATTTACAAAAGTCATCAGAGTGAAAGTTTTGTAGAAGCACTCATAACTATCCTATAGATCCGAAAAGGGATCCAAATAAGCTTCAAGGGTCAATGCATCAAGCACTCATTGCTTTCATCATTTGGGGGTGGCATGGATTAGGGGTGAGTTCCATGTAAACCGAGTAAGAAAAATTGTAACACCCCGCTCATCACCGCACTAAATTGTGTTTAGAAAACCCCTATTTATTCTATCCTTAAGGCCACCTGAACTCATTTAAATTTATTTCGTAGCTTTATATCGTACTTCGTAATTTCAATTGTATGCTGGCTTTGATATTTTATTTTAATTTTATTTATTATTTTTATTTTGATTTATTATTATTATTATTATTTTAAAATAATTAATTTCAGGAGAAATCGAAAAAGGGAGAAAAATCCTGGGGGAAAACACCCACGGGAGAGGGTCGCCCGTGCGGGCACCACGCGTTGTGCGCGTGTGTGCACACGAAACCAGGCGTAGGATGTGTGCACAGTGCGCACGTCCCATTCGCGCGAGGCACAGGGCTAGTCCTGCGCATCTGGGGCCTGCACGCAGTAGGCTTGCAGTGTGTGCCGGCTGGGGGAGGCATACTGCTGCCTTGAGCAGTGTACCGCTGCCCTCCTTGGGCAGTGTGCCACTGCCTGTGGAGGAATTTTTCCTCTATTTTTCGTGCCGCATCAAATCGATCATCTTTCATTCAACTCTCTCTCTTCACCAAATTTCACCATTTTGTGCAAATCCAACGGTCCCCATTTTGTATAAATGGGGACCCTTCCTCCCATTTTCTCATTACTTCTATTTCATTTTCACTTTCCAAGAGTTCAGAGAGAGGGAATAATCTAGAGAGAGAAGGAGGAGAAGAAGAACGGTGTAGGAAAACTTCGAGCTTCCAATAAGGAATTAGTATTTCTTTAAACATCTTAAGGAATATTTCTAGAAAAATTAAAATTATGAACCCGTGATTTTGTGTGGTTTGCATGTTCTATGTTTAATAGTTCTAATAAAGGGAATTATTCTTTATTTTAAGCATGTTATGTGATTTATTGGCACTTGATGATTTTCATGTAAATAAAATAATATGAATCCGATTATATTATCTAGAAAATAAAAAAAGAAAAGAGAAAAGGAATGAAGCCTGAATGTTCCGAAATATACATGTATCTATATTGACATGCATAATGCATCAAGTGTCTCGTTAGACTTTTTATCTCTGAGGGATATTTGTTTCTCCCTCTCCTATTTGGTCTGGAAAGACATAAGAGGACTGGTCCCTGTGGATGACGACGTATCCTCTGACGAGAGTGGCGATGTGAATATCTGTTAGGGGTCCTCTTTGGTTAAGTAATATTGTGGTTATAGAATATCTGATAGGACCACTATGGTCGGTACGGTCGTGGTCATAGTCGTACCATGATTTGGCAAGCCGGAAATATGCCTGAGCAAATTGCCGTTATCTATATCTGATATGGTCATTCCACATAGGTAGTCAGAAATCCATATCTACCCTCAGAGATATAAGTTGGAATAACTTTGTGAAGCATGATATTGAAATCTAAGCATTTCATGATTTATTTTATTTTCTCTATTGATGAGTATGATTGTGATTTGATCATTGTGACTATGACATGGTGTTTCCTCTAATAAATAAAATTATTTTCATGAAGTAAGATAGGACCCCAACGTGACCTGATCATAAGTAGTAATGATATTATTATTCACCTTTTAAACCTTACGATATTATTTAAATACTGTTTTTCTTATTGAGTATATGAAACCCACTCTTTCCATGCCCCCCGAGATGAGAAAGATAGTGAAGAACCATCAATTTACCTACCCTTTGAAGTCTATGAGAATCCCATAGATCCATAAACCTTGGGTGCATAATTGTTCCCGCACTTTGATGAGTCCACTTCTAGCCTAACGATAGAATTGACCCTTTTTGTATTTGAATATTTTGTATTTTGTTGGCACTTCTTGCCTTAGTTATATATATGTGTAATTGGAATTCATTTATTTTGTAAGGAATTTATAATAATTTACTCCGCTGCATACAATTTTTATCATGCACTTTTAATCTATTTTTGTTTCTAACACCCTTATGCCTTAATTCACATTAGGGATGTCATAAAAATAGTATTGGAACTATGTTACTAAGGTTAAGAAAATGATTAACCTTTAGAGAAAAACATGGATCTTATATTAAAGTTGACTTACCTCACAAGGTTTCTCAAATGAACAGATTTAGGTTCTTAAAAATCATCTTTTTAACTCGTAAGAAAATAAGTGAGCATAATATCACAACAAGGAAAGAAATAACATAGAACATTTTATGAACAGAGAAACTACAACATCTACTTAATCAACATAAATAAAAGTATCGTCATTCTTAACCTTAACCATAATCGTATCTTTATTAAGTCTTTTACTGACCTTCACGCAAAGCTGTTTTAACATATATCTAGTGAGGGCAGAGGGGGTTCTCGGCTACTTCTATGAATGACCCAAACATTTTATTATTATTAGTCCCCATTAAGGGTTAATTTATTTCTTATTTTGGGACAGTTCCATAACTTTCTAAGGTACAGTTCCATAACTTTATGAGGTTAGTTCCATAAGTTTCTGAGGTATGGTTCTATGACCACATCATTTTACGGGTCCACTCTCGTTAGAGAGAAACACCAATCATTCAAAGGGAGCGGTTCACCATTCACATTTTTAGAGGAGAGAAAAACAGAAACCCCTCAGAGATAACATTCTAACAAATTTTTGTTCTTTCTCTTTTACTTTCTATTGACCATTGTGTTTCAGATCTATCACATAACCATAGTTATTTTTATGTCCAGATTTTGGTGGGAGTCATGCATGTTTGGCCAATTGACCCGTTATCTTCGAATTTAACCATTGGGGTATTCCTTGAAATTGGAGTCTCTTAGAACAACCCTCTTTGCCACTACTAGAGGTAGGACAAAGGGTCAATTCTAAAGTTCATAGTTGTATCATTTTGTTAAAAATAAAATTGTAAACATCCTAAATAAATCGTCAAACTAGTATACATCCAGATAGATCACAAAGCAAGTATTATAGTTTATTTTAATGATTTTCAAAAAGTAGGTTTACTAGAAAAATACTTAGAAATATAAGTTGAAATACTAAGAAATCCTTATCGAATTAAGTTGATCTAGCTCTCCAGAAGTAAGGAAAATCTCCTAAAAATTCCTAAGCAACGCTTAAAATTCTTCAACTCTTCCTCTCTTTTTTCTCTCTCTAAAGCTCTTTCTTTTTCCCTCTCTAGCTTCAGTGAAATTTAAAGAAAAATAGAAGTGGTGAAGATTGGGGGATGGAGGGGTCTTATTTAAAGAAAAGTTGATAACTGAATTCATGCCATGTGGCGGCAATGTGAGCGGTCAAGAAGGAAAGCATGGCCATGCGCCCCATCTGGTATGGCTACCTGATGTGATGGGTAGTCACATCAGCTGGCAGCTTGCATGATGCCAGCGGCACACAATGCGCAGCATGGCATGCACGCCCTATACGCAAGCACCCTACTGTGCGCAAGTGCACACATTGCACACGAATTGTATGCACTATTATGCACGGTGTGCCGAGCGCAAGTGCCCACACTGAAGTGCCCACGCTGTGCACTATAGCACAAATTACGTGCACTATTTCGTGTGGTGCACCACACATGTGTCTACGTGGAAGCTTGCTGTGCACGGGCTATGTTCCTGTGGACATAGGTTGCAAGAATCTTTCCCTTGTTCCTGTTTCGATGTCTCCCCTTCTTTCCCGAATTTCCTGCTTAATTTAAATTCTTGAAATAAAATTTATAAAAGAATAAAATTATTAAATAAATACCAAATATCCCAAGTACTATTAGGATTAAATGAAAAAATGATTTCTTTTGTTTAATCACAAAAGTTCAAGGTGTTACATTAATATAACACTCTAACTTTTTGGTGGTTAACGAATTTCAAAACTACGATATTTCACACCTTCGATGTATGAAATTTTTTTAAAAACTACAAGCTCTTTTATTTTAAATAGTTCCCCAAATTTTTATTTGAATTAACTGAAATTTCAAGAGAATAATGATGAAGAAGATAACTAGTTCGAGAAAGATAGGTAAGCGAGGAATTTAAATGGTATGACGAAATAACCAGCTTTGAGTCTTACAATGTTAATTTAATATTGTGTTCCTTACTGAGCATATGGAACTCACTCTTTCCATGGCCCCCCAGATGAGGAAGAAAATGAGGAACCGTAGATTGATCTACCCTTGGAAGCCTATGAGGATCCCGTTGATCCACAAATCTTAGTGCATGACTGTTCCCCCACTCTAATGAGTCCAATAGCATAGTGAAAGAAGTGGCCCTTATATTTGTGTTGTATTTTACAGCCACTTCTGCCCTCAGTATATGTATGTATTAGAACTCATTTGTATTTGTAAGGGATTTGTAACGATTTTGTTCTGTTGCATAAATTTTATCATGCACTCATTATTCTAAATCTGTATCTAACACCTATTTGCCTAAATTAGCATTTGGTATGTCACACAACATGAAGAGGGATATCACTGAATACATCTTCTGATGTCAAACGTGTCAAAGGATCAAGGTCAAGGATTTGACAACCTGTGGCCTTTTGTAAAATCCTACTTTCCCTGAGTAGAAGTGGGAACACATCTCTATGGAATTCATTATGGGACTACCCAAGGCTAGTGCCAACCATGATGCCATCTGGTTCATTGTAGATGGACTACCAAGATAGCTCGCTTCCTTGCCATCAGGACCACTAATTTAACTATAAAATTAGCCAATCTATTTGTTGAAGAAGTTGTTTGGCTTCACGATATTTTTACCTTCATGATGTCATATAAGGACCTTTATTTCCCACTACACTTTTGGGATAGATTCCAGAAAGTTATAGGTTCTAGTTTGAACCTTAGCACTGTCGGACATTCCCACACTACTAGTCAAATTGAGCTGAATATGTTGACCCTAGAAAACATATTATGCACCTTTGTTCTAGATTTTGGTAGTTGTTGGGATCAACACTTGTCCCTCTACAAGTTCACTCATAATAACTATCACTGATATAGCCTTCGCATGGCTCCCTTTGAGGCCCTCTATGGTAGACTTTGTTGGTCCCCAACATTGCAATGAGGTTGGGAATAGACACCTTCCTAAGTGAGACTATGTGCATGGAGTTATTGCAAGGGTTAACATTATCTAAAGACACCTCCTCGCAGCTATGAGTTGCTAGAAGAGCTACACAAACAACCAAAGATGGCCCTTGGAGTTTGCAGTCAATGACCATGTCTATCTCAAGGTTTTCCCATGCAAGGCAGGAAGGTGTGATGGGTAGATAATAAGACTAAGTCCTTGTTTCATTGGACCCTTGAAGATTTCAGAATGTGTAGGCCCTGTGGTATACTACCTCACTCTGACGCCTGGGTATGCTACTTTGCATGATGTCTTCCATGTTTCCATGATTTAGAAACATCTCCACAACCCATCCCACCACATTTAACGTCCGAGAGCCCCTATATGCTCGGATCATACTTATGCAGCACCTATAGAGATCATTGAATGGGCTGAGGAGATGATACGTGGTCGACAAGTTTCCATGGTCAACATACGTTGGCAACACCATACCTAGGAGGTAACATGGGAGGATGAAAAAGAGATACGGGTCAATTATTCACAGTAGTAGTCAGGGATCCCTTTTGCCCTGAGTTGATATATGTTGTAACAGCTTCGTGCGAAGGTTAAGACAAAATAAAATTTAAATGAGATTTAGAGCATTATTCTTAATCTGTATGATGATGTTTCTATTTCATGATGCATCATTCGTACCTCCTAACTTCTCCTTGACCCTCATTTTGTTAAACATCTCTATTTATCTAGCATAATACTCGTTTGAATATATGAGATATAGTGTGTTTGCATCAATGTCAATTTATGGCGTCTTTAGTATGGTTGAATACTTGTGCATCTAATTTTTATAAAGTCAACAGTTTTCCATATGATTAAATGACTCCATTCTGCAGCGAAACCCCAAGGTAAGAGGTATAAAAGTTTTATTTAAATTGCTTACTCTTTAAACCTTAGTAGTGTTATCTTAAATATTGTTTCTGTTATTGAGTTTACATGAAACTCACCCCTAATCTATGCCCCCTAGGTGTTGAGAAAGTTGAGGCTTCACCCTCTGAGTCACCTCTTGGAGTCCAGCTAGACCTAGTTCTAAACTCTTGATAACACTCTAAGATATAATTCGAGTGCAATAGTTACTCCGCACTCTGTTAAGGTTTCCTGTAAGGATCCTACCTTGTATTTAATTTGCATATTATGGCCTTATTGTAAGGAACTGAACTTAGAAGATTGTAGGGGATTTCCTAATTTCTCTTTAATGCCAAAAATTTTATTTTTCCCTCATAATAATTGAGTACTTGGCTCCTTTTTACCCATTGAAGCAGAATTTTTCTATAAGAGAAATATACACGAGTGCTAACAACTAATTTAAACATCAATTTTGTGTAAGGGATATATATTCTTCCGCTTCAATGTTAAAAATTAATTGTTAACACCCGTGTATATTTTTTTTATCTGGCTCCTTTTTACTACTTGGTATTTGGGATGTCATAAAATATGTATATAGATATACTTACTGTGTGAAATAATAAATATGTCTAATAGATTCTATATGTATGTAAATGTATGCTGTTAATATGTATATATGTGTCTGAAAAATAATAAGTATGTGTAGTAGATTGTATATATATGTAAATATATGCTATGAATATGTATATACATAAGTATATATGTATGTGTTTGCACATGTGTATATAACAGCAGGTATATTATGTTTGTATTTGTGCAAGAAATGAGTGTAGAGCTTGTTGTGTGGTGTATGTTAAATGAAATCCATATAAGTAAGTTGTTGAGTCTATGTTGTAGGTGTTGTGTGGTTTGCATGTGTTATGTGCGTGTACTCTGTGTGTTGTTGTGTTTGTTGCGTTGTGGTGTATTGATGTGTGTTATATGTATAAAAACAATTAATCACATATAAATAAATATATAGAGGTGTGTGAGTGTTTTGTGACATTATATTCATATAAGTTAGTATAAATATATATTAACTTATATGAATATGTATTTGTAGGTATATAAAAGCGTAAATATATCTATGTAATGAATCTATGTGTTTACGTATAAAACTATCTGTATAAATGATATGCATATATACATGATATAAGTTGTATGAATTTTATGCATAAATTATATGTAAAGTATGTATGCCAATAAATTATATAAGTGTATGTGTGTGAGAATACGTGTGTTTGTTGGTTTGTAAACATCATTTTTGTAGATTAACTATTAGAATTAATTAAACCTCCTTTTAAAATTTAATTTGTGTGTGTTTAATTCTTTAAATTCATAATTAAACCCCAAAAAAATTTAAATTTAAAATTTCCTCTAAAATATGAATTATGTAGAT
This sequence comes from Carica papaya, assembly GCF_054855325.1. Taxonomy (NCBI): domain Eukaryota; kingdom Viridiplantae; phylum Streptophyta; class Magnoliopsida; order Brassicales; family Caricaceae; genus Carica; species Carica papaya. The sequence continues at coordinate 22,511,260 of NC_142314.1, read as the reverse complement.
TAGAGGTTTAAATAAACAAACTTTCTTCATTTTGGGTTCTTTTTCAAATTAAATTTGAACACAGGGACCCAAGTGAAAGAAATTACAGTGTTTGAGGGTTAAATTGCAATCTTCCAAAATAGGTACACGTTAGGCCGACACGTACGAAAACACCAATCTAGACACGACGTGTGGAAGCCACACGAGCATGCGTTAGTGAAACAGATCGCGTGGACGATCAAGTTGAAAATACATCTGTTGAAGATGTCATTTGAATTGCCAATATCTACTCGCCAAAAGTAGAGAGGCGCACATTGGACTATTGTGATCTCTCATGGCAGAAATTGGATGGTTCTCATTCACGTGAGAAAAAAGCAGAGACATGCACAATCAACAGTTCAAATTGTTTATTACAAAGATTGAACGACCAAGGTTTACGCACAAAAAAAGTAGAGAGGCTAGGGATCAAGGGTTCAGATCGTATGGGTTTGATCCAACAGCTAGCTTTTAAAACACATGCTAAATGTCAATCTTGCCCTTTGAATTAAATGGATCCAATAGCCAAATCGTGCTGCATGGTAGTGGACAGTCCAAATTGATTCTCCCAAATTTTGCCCCCATATAAAAAGGAGTCTTTTTCTTCCTTCAATTGGACAGAGGGGAACCATGAGAATGCAGAGGGTTCAGTCTAGGGAAAGGGAGTGTGTGAGCCATTAGGGAACCACCATTGCATGGGTGTGACGCCAGAAACCAGGAAAGACCAAATTTCTAAGGAGCTCTGGGTTATCATTTGTCCAGACTCCTTTGATCGGTAAGGTTTTCTATTCCATTCGACTAATTGATTCCTAAAGCGAGCTAATCCCATAACATGTGAGGGTGAATTCAAGTTTTAAAAATCGTCATTAAATGCAACAAACCATAAAGAATTCTTCCACCCGATCATCTTTGATAAGTGTTCAAATCTGACACTTCAAAAATAAATATCTTTCGATTTTTCTTTTCATTTAGATTAACGAATAAGTCTTAGGAATAGTCTATAAAGAGTAGAATACATAGGAAGCTTAAGGAAACCTAAAAACAATGCATGCAAGAAAAATTGCATGTTATTCTTGGGTTCATCACTGACCTGAGAAGGCTAGTTATTATGCAGGCTTTGAAGTAATTTTAGAGTAGAATTTGGAGCTTCAAATAAAATCCATCAACAAGAGAGTTACTAAGTATATTTAATGGTGAACCCAGAGCTTCATATACATGTTGATGTGATCCTAGGTAGCCCAAAATTAGTTCCAAATATGCAATTCTGCATCAAGGAGGACCCTATGGAAAATCGGACTTGTCCAGAATAATTATCCCTAAGTCTGCTACAGCACAACAGACGTGCATACATAGGTATTACCTTAAATAGGAAAATGATGCCAATACATTTTTGTTTCCTAGATGGGATCATCTAGAACATGAAAGTAATTTCATCCTTAACTATTTTCCTAATTGGGATTATTCCAAGAGGTAGGTTAAGTTTCTTCAAGCCAGAAGGTTTAAGGCCAAAATAAGATTAATGGGCTTGAAGAATTGTAAGAAAGCCCAACCTGGGAGTAAGAAGATCGAGCCTTGGTCCAAGTCAAGGAAAGCTAAGGCCCACGGCTAAAGGAGAATGCCCCAAGTGTGCGGACGGACAACTCTGTTTACCCCGTATGCCCATATGTACAGCAGTGCCCATGCACAAGGCTTGGAGGCCCCACACGCAAAACAGACCACGTGTGCGCAAGCCCATCTGGCCAGACACATGGCCAACCCACAACCAGGCCAACCGCATGCCTAGTAGGCCCACACCAAGCACGCAGGCCCAACTCGAGGGCCTATTTTCTGCGAACCACATGATTCAGTTGGCCTAACTCGCACGAGTTACCCAACCCACAACCCGCCCAACCCTCCACCCTCTTTTTAAAACCCTTTTGGACCCCACATTGTTTTTATTCATGTTTTTTAATTAATTTCTCCATGTGTTTTACATAGAAACTCCATGGGATAAATCCTTTCTAATTTTAAATATTATTTTAATGTAATTTCTATCCCTAAGATTATTTAATTATTTATCTTGTAATTACATTAGGATAAAATAATATTTTATTATGTAATTATCCTAGATTAAGGTATAATTTTATATAGGATATTATTTTATTAATTTCTAAGTGATTGTGATTAACTAGAATTATTTCGAAAAAATCCATATAAAGGGTTTTTCCCATAGGTTGTAAACACAATTCATTTGAGAGAATTAATATTAAAAGTTTTAGCTTTTCTTCAAGAATTAGCAGTTTATTAATTTCTTTTAGCTTCTTCAAGTTCTTTAAGAAGTAGAAGTCTTCATGTGACATCCCAAATACTAATTAAGGCATGAGGTGTCAGATAGAGAAACAAATTACGAGTGCATAATAAAAATTATATGCAGCACAGTAAATTAATACAAATCCCTTATAAATATATGAGTTCCAATTACATATATAAAACTGAGGTCAGAAGTGGCTGCAAAATACAAAAGAGGGCCACTTCTATCATTATATTATTGGACTCATCAAAGTGCAGAAACAATCATGCATTGAAGGTTTGTAGGTCCACGGGATCCTCATAAACTTTAATGGGTAGGTTAGCTGACGGTTCCTCATTATCTTCCTAATCTAGGGGGGGAGCCATGAAAAGAGTGAGTTTCATATACTTAGTAAGGAAAGCAATATTTAGATAACCTCGTAAGGTTTTAAAATGTGATTAATTATAACATAAATACTTACCATTATGTTACATCATAGTCCTAACTAGCCTTATGAAAATAATTTATTTATTTTAAAAAAATCACGTTAAAGTCACAACCATCAAGATAAAACACACAACATACCTGACAATAAAGAAGATCAAATAAATCATGAAATACTCAAATTTTCGTGTTATGCTTTGCGAAGTCATTACGACTTCCATCTTTGAGGACAGATACAGATTTTTGACTACCTATGTGGAATGACTAGATCAGATACAGATAATGATAATCTGCTCAGGCAGTTTTTCAGCTTGCCAAACCATGGTATGATCTATAACCACGGTCATACCAACCATAATGGTCTTATAAGATATTCTACAGTCACGATAGTACTTACCCAAAGGAGACCTTTAACAAATATTCGCATCACTACTATTATCAAAAGGTACGCCTCATCTACAGGGAGTGGTCCTCTTATGTCTTTCCAAACTAGATAGAGAAGGGAGAAAATAGATATCTCAGATGGGGATAGGGAAACAGAAACCCTTCAGAGATAAAAAATCTAATGAGACACTTGATGCATTATGCATGTCAATACAGATACATGCTTCGGACCATTCATGCTTCATTTCATTTTTTTATTGTTTTTTAGATAATATTACTGATTTCATATTATTTTATTTACATGAAAATCATCAAGTGTCTATAAATCACATAACATGCCTGAAATTAAGAGCAATTGAATATATCATATCTACCAGACACAAATCATGCAAACAGGTAAAATCACATAATCATTAATTTAATTTTATCTAAAAATACTCCTTAAGATGTTTAAAGAAATATTAAATTCCTCATAGAAACCTTGATAATTTATCCTACACCATTCTTCTTCTCCTCCTCTCTTTATCTTTCTATATCATTCTCTCTCTAACTCTTGAAAGGTGGAAGAATGAAAGTGAGGAGAAAATGGGAGGAATGCCCCTTATTTATAGAAACCGTTGGATTTGTGCCAAGTGGTGAAATCTGGTGGAGAGAGAGAGTGTTGAAAATAGAAGATGTTTGATTTGACAGGGCATAGAAAATGGAGGAAAAAGACCTCCTCCACAAGCGGCGGCACCTCAAGCGACAGCATGCCCCCCAAGGTGGGCAGCAGCACACTGCCCGAGGTAGTAGTGGCCTCACCCGCCCAATGTGTACTGCAAGGCTAGCCTGCAAGCACCGGGATACCTGCCATGCATAGTAGCTGGCTTGTGCGTATGCAGGCCTATCCGTGCAGGCCTGCTGTCAAGATAGTGCGTGTAAGTGTGCGCTACCAGCCTATCCAAGTGATGTGATGCACGCGGATGGACCTACCTACAGGCGACAAGATGCGCGCATAGGTCTAACATCCACATCGTGCATAGATGGGACGTGCGCACTATGCGCTCGTCTTGCGCTTGTCATGCGCACATGCATGGGCAGCTAAATCTCATGGGATTTTCCCCCTGTTATTCCGTTTTTCCTGAAAATCATTTATTTTAAAAAATAATGATCTAATAATTAAATCAAAATAAAATTAGATAAAATTAAATAAAATAAAAATCGAGATAATTTATGAATTACGATAATAAGTTGTAAATAAAATTAATGAGTTTCGTGTGGCCTTAAGGCACGAATAAATAGGATTTTCCAAATGCAATTAAGCACAGTGGTGAGTGGGGTGTTACATCTCCCCTACCTTAGAAAAATTTAGTCCCCAAATTTCTCTCCAATAGGTCCGAAAACTTTTCCCTCATCTTGCTTTCCAAATCACAAGTCACCATTTTTAGTGTATGATGTTGCCACTGTACCTTCATTATGGAAATTGTCTTGTTGCGCAAGACCTTGTCGGTCCCTCCAAAAATCTCCACATAAAATTTCCCATAAGTCATGTCGACTTGTACCTACGTCTCATTATGAGGAATGATATGAGGAGGATCAGGGTGGTACCTTTTGAGCATCAAGACATGGAAAACATCATGTAATCCTATAAAATCTCGGGGTAGAGTAAGGCAGTACACCATGGATCCAATGCACTCAACAATCTGAAAAGGTCTCACATACCGAGGGCTTAACTTTCCTCTTTTCTCGAACCACATTTTTTTCTTATAGGGAAAAACCTTAAGGAAGACCTGGTCTCCAATGGTGAATTCCAAGGGTTGCCTATGATTATTAGTGTAACTTTACTGACGGCTCTGGGCGATAGCCAAGTTCTTATAGATGATTGTGACTTTCTCAATAAACTCATGGATGAAGTTTGGTCCTAAATGACGTTCGTTTTTGATTTTGCTCTAACAAGTGGGAGAACAATAGGGCCTACCGTACAAGGCTTCATATGGATCCATACCGATGCTGGAATGATAACTGTTATTATAAGTAAATTCACATAAGGGGAGATACTCATACCAGTTATCGCCAAAGTCAAGGACGCAGGCACGCAACATGTTTTCCAATGTCTGAATCGTATCTTCTGAATGACCATCCATTTGGGGATGATAAGCAGTGCTAAAATAAAATCTAGACCCCAGAGCTTCCAAAAGGTTGCCCCAAAAGTGGGAGGTAAATCGAGGATCTCGATCGGACACAATGGATGAGGGAACACCATGAAGTCAAATAATCTCATTAACATAATGCGAGCTAATTTACTGGTGGAGTTAGTGGCTTTAATGGGAAAGAAATGGGAAGTCTTGGTTGGTCTATCTATGATGATCCAAATAGCATTTCAACCAGAATAGATCCTAGGCAGTCCGGTGACAAAATCCATGGTCACATGCTCCCACTTCTATTCTAAAATTGGGAGGTCCTATAATAAATTGCCCAGTCTTTGATGTTATGTTTTAATCCTTTAGCAAGTAAGGCATTCGGAGACATAGTCAACTATATCTTTTTTTATTCCTAGCCATCAGTATTGGCGCTTCAAGTCCTAGTACATCTTGGTGCTCCCGGGAGGGATAGATAGCTTGGAGGCATGAGCAGTCTTGAGAACCTTTGCCCTTACAGTGACAGGGACTCAAATTCGATTCCAAAATCTAAACAGTCCATCATCTAAGATCATAAAATAGGGAAATTTCTCAGAAGAGAACTTACTCAGATTTTTGGTGAGTTCCTGGTCTGTGGACTAAGCTTTCCAAATCTTCATGAAGAGATCTGGCAGGGCTCGGATCTGAGCGAGATAGGTACCTTTGCCATAGTAGCTAAGGCATAGTGACTACATAGTATAAATTAACTTCAAAGTGGAGGTCATAGTTTGGGCCAACACTGTGGACTCATTTCAGCTTAGTGCATCGACAACTACATTTTCTTTACTAGGGTGGTAGATGATCTTGTAGTCATAGTGTTTCAGGAGGTCCATCCAGCATCTCTATCTCATATTTAACTCCCTCTGCGAGACGATATACTTCAAACTTTTATGGTCAGTATAAATCTTGAAGTATTGACCAAACAGGTAATGACACCATATCTTTAAAACAAATATAATGGGCGCCAATTCTAGGTCATGAGTAGGGTAGTTTCGCTCATGAGGTTTGAACATGTCGGGATCTATGAGTGACCACTCACTATACTGCATAAACATGCACCCTAACCTCTTTGGGAGGTGTTGCTGAGATACCCCCAGTTGGTTTCTTTGTGCACCATTTTGTCTAGGTCAAAATAGTTTTGGAGTTCAAGGGTATTGGTTATATCCTTATTTAGGCCCTTCAAGAACCAAGCGATGGTGGCTTTTGGTCGTTCGTTGACTCGGGCCTTAATCATGGGTATCTCCATTTCTTTGTAATACTCATCCACTAACTTAGAACCCTGGGTCAAGCATTGCATTTTCAAGTTCATGTCCCTGTCAAATGAGCTGGCACAAACCACTTTCTCATAGTGGATCTTAATTCTCTCTATATGGTGATTGGCAAGTCCCCATCCCATTCTCTAAGAAGGGCTAATTGAGACCACCATAGAGAGGTATAATTGGTAAATTCAAGGGTGGCCAACTTGAGCTTTTTCTCTTCACTATAGTTACAATAGTTGAAAATGTGATCGACCTTCTGATCCCACTCGAGGTAGGCTTTGGGGTCATTCTTTCCTTAATAGGCTTGTATCTGGAACTTGAAGTCATGGAGGTCCCCGTCTACCTCTTTGTTACAGCCTCCCTATCTGTCACCAACATCATCGCCATAAGATCTTATCTCTTCTTGCACTATTTGGCATCAGACATGACTACGGTGTTTGTTTTGCTCCAAGTGATCCATGCGGGCAGCCATGTTTCATAATTGGACACTTAACTGGGTTAATAAGTCCTACGATAGAGGAAACAACTAGATCCATGAAGGCAAGGCCTCCCACATGCGTGACCTTCCTTGGTCATGTGCTACCTTAGCTGAGAGGCCTTAATCTTGTTCTTTTTTAGATCTTCAAGGTTACACCATTTATAAGGTTGCTCTTGGGCTCACAGATTTACTTTAAAGAACTCTTAGGTCAACTTTCTTGAGCTAAGCCAAAACACATTTGAATTTTTTCCTTTCCCTCTTGAGATGATTTAGGAAACTTAGCATTTAGTTTCCATTTTAGTCTTAGTCTCATGAAACTATTTATACATATCTTCAACCCAATGGGTTGACTTTTGGACATGTTGGCTTTGTGATTGTGTATCATGTAGGAATGTTGCATGTCAAAGATTAACAATAGCTAAAAAGCAAATATTTTGATATTTTATTAATACAAAAGTTATGTATTACAACCTAAGGGTGAGGCCTTTATATAGGCATTCAGTAGATTAATTTTACTTGAATTCGAAAAACAAAATTGTGGAGAAATTTTAAACGCAACTGAGGCAGGAGGGTATGGGGATGATCGAGTCAACTCCTATAACCCACTCAATGTATGCAATATTGAAACTTAACTACCTACAAAACTCCTCCCTCTAATTGAATTTACAATCCTAAAAGGAAAGCAAGAACAAAAACTAGGAAATTAAAACAAGGAATGGAAAAATGTCATGAATTTACTGATAAGTTATCCCGCTCCTTGGCTCAACAAGACTTCTAAAGACTCTTGCTTCTTGAAGAACTTGAAGAAGTAAAAAAAATTAGCAAAATGCTATCCTTAAAGAAAAGTCAAAGCTTTCAATATTATTTATCCCAAATGAATTGTGTTTACGACATATGGGTAAAGACCTAATTATAGGCTTTTCTCAGGATAATTCTAGTTGATTACAATCACTTAGAAATTAATAAAATAATATCATAGATAAAATTCTATCTTAATCTAGGATAATTACATAATAAAATATTATTCTATCCCAATCTAAAATAATTAAATAATTCTAGGGGATAGAATTTACATTAAAATAATAATATGATAAGGTCCTAAGATAAAATTACATAATAAATTAATATCCTAAGTTAATCTTAAGGTTAAAATAGTATATAATTTAATCCCAGGATAAAAATTGAAATTTAAATACATTAAAATATTAATTAAATAACTAAGAGGATAATTACCCGTGAACCAAATGTGGTGAAAAGGAGTCCCAAAAAATGGCCAAAACCTCCATTTCACACATGCCACCCATGTAGGAAAGGGAAACTTTGTGCACGCGCATAGGGCTTGGGTTGGGCTTGCGTGTGTGGCTGTGAGCTTTATGGCTTTATGGCTCGCTCGGTACACATTGTTGTTGGGCCAGGTGTTGAGGCAAGACTATTAGGCCGTTTGATCGGCCCGACTCCTTCTTCCTTGGGCTCGAGATGGCTGGGTTGAGGGTCGGTGTTCGGGCCTTCTTGATTGGGCTTCTTTAGCCCATTTTTCTAGGTGTGCAGCTTAGGTCGCATATTGGCCTGATGTACGCAGCTTATTAGCCTGTGGCTCAGGCCTAGCAGGTTGCGAGGCAGGTTGGTCGACTCGGGTTGCCCACCCACGGGATCTCCCCCTCCATGCGCAACTTTGTGCGCGTGGCCTTTGGGTTGGATATTTGAATTTTTAATTGGCCATGGACTTGGGTCTTTAAGTTCATGGATTATTCATAAGGCCCATGATTCATCATCCTCAGTGTTTGCTTGGACCAGTTGTCATGGCGACCCATATGGCTTTCCAACTTTGATTGCATCGATGATCTATCTTACCCGATCTAAGCTTGCTTAAACTAGTTCGTTAGGCTTTATGGGGTTGAATCTTGTCTCTAGATTTTGACTCTGTTTGCTTGGTTGAGGCTTCTTTTAGGTTTTATATTCGAGTTGGTGTGAATTCTGATTATCGCAAACCGAATATCTTGAATGCCTCTCTATGGTCTCATCAACAACCTTACCTGGGAAACAATTAAAATGATAATTAAAAGACTAAAATTAAGTAAAACATAAACTCTTTTTTCTTTGGAAGAAAGAGTGTTATAGTCGAACAAGCTCTCCATTTGTTTTCAAATTTAGCGACTGATTATTAATTAATTTGTGAAAAAGTATTTATGTTGAAGATGCTCAACAATCATCCATCTTTAAGTAGGAATTAATGGCTTCTTTAAGTAGAATTCCAAAGAGGAATCTGGGTAAGAGAAGAAGTCTTCCTCTCTTGATGTTTCCTCCTCTTTCTTTAATTCCGCCTTTAATAATTTTTACTTTATGAAAAAAGGAATCTGTTTAGAACTCAAACAAGTCCTCTCAAATTTATCATTCCTTTAGCCACAAATCCTAATGCCTCTTGGAGATGGAAGTTGACTCCTTTATAGTTTTTTCTATTCATTCTTGTAGTTTGCAAGAACTCCTCACAAAAGGAATCTTCCTTTGCAATAAGGAGTTCTCCTTCTTTTTTTCTTTCAACCACATCTTAAAATTTCTAAACACACACAATGTTGCATGGGCCATGGGCTTCCAAGGGTTCTTGGAGCCTTTCTTGAATCTTTATGCACCTCTAAAGCTTCCCCTTCATTGATCCATTATTACAAAATTAGATTATATGTTTGTTGAAGTTTCTCAAACATTGATCTTGTAATCAAGCCATATGGGCATCATGATTCTCTTTTTATGATGTTCAAGATAATCTTCATGAAATTTTTAAGATTGAGGTTGTACATGTGCCAGTTTAGAAGCTAAATTTGACATAGAATTCTCATTTTTTTGGACTCACAAGAGTCCTTTTTCTCGCGAGAAACCCCCATCTTATGGGATAGGGGTTCTTGTGAGTGTAGATCTCCTCTTGCGCACGGGAGTGTCCTTCATTGCATTTTGTGCATCTGCAAGTATCTTCATACTCGCAACAATCCTCATATGTGCGAGTGGCTTCCAAGCGGTATGCCCACAGGCTAGCTTATAGGTTTGTTCGCAGGAATATTCTTAGGTGCCCAGAAAATCTTCTTGGTTACATCCTTGACTCACATTATTTTGGCTTGGCTTTGACGAGTTAAAGGAGAATAAAACTTCTTAAAGATGAGTGGTTGAGAGTCTTTAAGGTGTAGGACTCTTTAAGGGTTGATTTTTCCCTTATTGTAGGACAAGTTCCTGGTCATCTATTCTCTTAACTTGATGGGTTCAGCTTTTCCCTTTCAAGGCCTTCAAGTTTGACCCAAGTCCATCTTGAATCATGTCCAAGCCTTGTTTTCCTTGTGGGACTTCATGTGAGGATGGTTTAGGATCTAAATCGCATGAATCAAGTGTTGGACAACCATTCCTGGGACTTGGATTGATGGAATGGTCCCTTGAATGTTCCATGTTATCTACGATCACATCATTATATCTAGGGTAATGTCATTCGGGTTAACCAATGCCCCTACAGCCTTCATAGACCTCATGAACAGAGTTTTTTAGAGCGCACTAGATCTGTACGTCATCATATTTATTGATGACATCTTAGTACACTCTAAGAGCCTAGAGGAACATGCAGTACACTTGTTTGAAGTGTTGGATACGCTTCACCTAAACCAATTATATGCTAAACTTAGCATATACTCCTTCTGGTTGGATCGAGTTTCCTTCATCGGCCATGTAATTTTGAGTGAAGGAGGTTCTATGGATCCGTCGAAGGTTAAAACAGTAATCAACTAGAATTCACCAATCAATGTGGCTGAGGTACGTAGTTTCCTTGGCTTGGCAGGTTACTATCGACGATTCATCGATAGATTTTCTAATATTACTGCTCTATTAACTTGACTCACCTGAAAGGGCATGCCATTTGTCTAGAATTACAAATGCAATGAAAGCTTCATGGAATTAAAGTGTTGTCTTACCTCTACTCTTGTGTTGATCCTCTCTCACAATATTGAAAGATTTCAGGTATACTGTAATGCATCTCATATTGGCTTGGGTTACGTTTTGATGCAGCATGATAGAGTAGTCGCTTATGGATCCCGATAATTGAAACCACATGAGCAAAACTACCCGATCCACAACCTGGAATCGGCGACAATTATCTTTGCCCTGAAGATGTGGCACCATTTCTTGTTTGGTCAGACTTTCAAGATTTATACTGATCACAAGAGTTTGAAGTACATCTTCTTGTAAAGGGAGTTAAATATGAGATAGTGACACTAGATGGATCTTTTGAAGGACTATGATTGCAAGATCATCTATCACCCAAGTAGAGGAAATATAGTTACTGATACACTAAACAAAAGGAGTCCCCAGTGTTGGCCCAAACAATGGCCTCCAATTGGAAATTAATGGATACTATGCAGTCGCTCTGCCTCAGCTATTATGGCAAATGTACCTATCTCACTCAGAACCGAGCTTTGCTGGATCTCTTCATGAAAATTTTAGAAGCTCAGTCCACGAACTAGGAACTCACCAAGAATCAAGATAAGTTCTCTTCTGATGAAATTCATGATTATAGGATTTTAGATGATGGGTTGTTTAGATTTCGAAACCAAATTTTGTTTCCGTCGCTGTAAGGGCGGATGTACTCAAAATTGCCCGTGCTTTTAAGCTATCTATCCACCCCGGGATTATCAAGATGTACTGAGATTTAAAGCGTCAATACTATTGGCTAGGAATGAAGAAGGATAAAGTTGACTATGTCTCCTGATGCCTTACATGCCAGAGGATTAAGGCAGAACATCATAAACCTGACAGTTTGTTACAAGGTCTTTCGATTCCTGAATAGAAGTGGGAGCATGTAACCATGGATTTTGTCACCGAACTGCCTAGGATCTATTCTGGACAAAATGTTATTTGGGTCATCATTGACATACTAACCAAGACCGCCCATTTCTTGCCCATCAAGACCACTGACTCCACCAGTAAATTAGCCAGCCCTTATGTTGATGAGATTGTTCGATTTCATGGTGTTCCCTCTTCCATTGTGTCTGATCGAGATCCTCGATTTACCTCTCACTTTTAAGATAACTTTCAAGAAGCTCTAGGGTATGGATTGTACTTCAGCACCACTTATCATCCTCAAATGGATGGTCAGTCAGAATGTACAATCCAGACATTGGAAGACATGTTGCATGCTTGCATCTTTGACTTTGGCAACAACTGGTATAAGTATCTTCTCCTATGTGAATTTGCTTATAATAACAATTATCATTCTAGCATCGGCATGGATCCATATAAAGTCTTGTATGGTAGGCCCTACCGTTCTCCCACATGTTAGAGCAAAGTCAGAAACAAGCGTCACTTGGGGCCAGACTTCATCCAAGAGACTATTGAGAAGGTTGCAATCATTCATAAAAACTTGGCTACCGCCCAGAGTCAGCAGAAGATTTACATCGATAATCGTAAGTGACCCATGGAATTTGCCATTAGAGATCAAGTTTTGCTCAAAGTTTTTTCCTACAAGGGAAAGATGCGGTTCAGAAAAATAGAAAAGTTGAGCCCATGTTATGTAGGACCTTTTTGGTTCATTGAACGCATTGGACCCGTGGTGCACCGCCTTACTCTACCCTCAGAGTTTGAGTTTACATGACATTTTCCACATCTCGATGCTCAAAAGGTACTACCCTGATCCTTCTCATATCATTCCTCATGATGAAACGCAAATACAAGCTAATATAATGTATGAGAAAATCCCCGTGGAGATTCTTGGATGGACCGATCAAATCTTGCGCAACAAGACGATTCCCATGGTGAAGGTACAGTGGCAACATCATACACTAGAACAGGCAACATGGGAGTTGGAAAGTGAGATGAACAAAAAGTTTTTGGACCTGTTCGAGACAAATTTGGGGACCAAATTTTTCTAAGGTGGGTGGGGGGAATGTAACACCCCCCTCACCACTTTTCTTAATTTGTATTTAGAAAATTCTTTTTATTCGGGCCTTACAGCCACAAGGAAATTATTTATTCTATTTCATAATTTATTTTCATGATTCATAAAATTTTACTGATTTTTATTTTATTTTATTTTGATTATTTAATCCATAAATTGTGAATAAAATGATTTTTGGGAAAAACAAAAAAAAAAGGAGAAAAAATCCTGCGAGAAAATCCCATGAGAAAAGGCTGCCCACGCACGCGCGCGCGTAGCTGGCGTAGGACGTGCACACAATTTGCACGTCCTGTAACACCATGCCCATCGCTATGCTTAATTACTTTGGAAAACCTATTTATTCGGGCCCTTAGATCACATTGAACTCATTTTATTTACTTGCAAATTATTATCATGATTCGTGAATTATGCTGATTTTTATTTATTTTGATTTTATTTAATTTTATTTTAATTGAATTTAGTTAATTTTATTTTACTTTATTTCAAACTAATTAAAAATGAATTTCGAAAAAAAAATTGAAAAATGGAGAAATCCTACAGGGAAAAAGAGTTGCTCGCGCGGGCGCTTGCGCATTGTGCGCACGCACGTGGGCACAACAAGCACGGGACATATGCAAAGTGCCAATGTCCCATCCACATGCGCAACACAAGGTCAACCCTGCGCGTGCCTGTTGTGTGCAAGCGGGCCGTCTGTGCGTCACCTCGCACGTGGATAGGCCCCTGTGCGCTTGGGGCCTGCGCGCGTGGCAGCAAGGACCGCGCACCTGCTGACTAGCCTATAGCGCATCGAGTGGGCCATTGCCACCTTGGGCAGTGCACCGTTGCACACCTTGGGCAATGCTCCACCACCACCGATGGAGGAGAGTTTCTCAATTTTTCGTGCTGAGCATCTTTTTCTCTCTCTTCATCGGATTTCACCACTTGGTGCAAATCCAACGACTCCCAATTTCTATAAATAGAGGCCTTCCTTCCCATTTTTTTCATATTTCCATTCTTCCACCTTTCAAGACTTAGAGAGAGAAAGAGAGAGAGTGATCTAGAGAGAGAAAGAGAGAGAGTGATCTAGAGAGAGAAGGAGAGAAAGAAAAGAATAACGATGTAAAAAAAATTATAAAGGTTTTGGTAAGGAATTTAGTATTTCTTTCAACGTCTTAAGGGGTATTTTTAGACAAAATAAAAAGAGATTAATTAAGAATTTATGATTTCTTTATATGTATTCTTTTTTTTTATAGTTTTAATAAGTTGAATTGTTTTTTATTTCGAAAACACTATGTGATTTATAGACACTTGATGATTTACACATAATTAAAATAATATAAAAGTGGATAAGTTACCTAGAAAATAAAAGAAACAAAAAAAGAGAAACAGAAAAAGAGTAATGTAGAATGAAGCATGAATGGTCCAAGTATGTATTTGTATTGACATTCATAATGCATCAAGTGTCTCATTAGGCTTTTTATCTCAAAGGGGTATCTATTCCCCTAACCCCATTTGGGGTATCTATTCTTTCCTCTCTCATCTGGTCTGGAAAGACGTAAGAGGACCACTCCCTGTGGATGACAGCGTACCCTCTAATGAGAGTGGTGATGTGAATATCTGTTAGGGATCACCTTTGGCTAAGTATCATCGTTACTATGGAATATTTGATAGGACCATTATGGTTGGTACGACCGTGGTCATAGATCATACCATGGTTTGGCAAGTCAGAAATGTCCCTGAGCAAATTGTCGTTATCTATATCTGATATGGTCATTCTACATAGGTAGTTGAAAATCTGTATATGCCTTTAGAGATGGAAGTCGTAACAACTTCGCAAAGCATGACACAAAAATTTAAGTATTTCATGATTTATTTCATTTTCTCTGTGACATCCCAAATATTAATTAAGGTAAATGGGTGTTAGATACCAAAATATAGTAACGAGTGCATGATAAAATTTTATGCAATGAAACAAATTAATACAAATTCCTTACAAATATATTTGAGTTCTAATTACATATATATAACTGAGGTCAGAAGTGGCCACAAAATACAAAGTCAAAATGCAAAAGAAAGCCACTTCTTTCACTATGCTATTGGACTCATCAGAGTGCGAGAACAATCGTGCACTCAAGTTTTGTGGATTCACGGAATCCTCATAGACTTCAACGGGTAAGTCGACTTGCGGTTCCTCATTTTTTTTTCTCATCTGGGGGGGCATGGAAAGAGTGAGTTCCATATGCTCAATAAGAAAAACGGTATTTAAATAACATCTTAAGGTTTTAAAGGTGAATTTTTCTAATATAAATACTTACCATTTGGCTACTTCGTAGACCTATCTTACATTGTGAAAATAATTTATTTTTTAGGAAAATATTGCGTTAATATAATCAAACAAATATACATCATGCCAGATAATAGAAAAAATTAAATAAATCATTAAATGCTCAAATTTTCGTGTCATAACTTCGTGAATCATTAGAACTTCCATCTCTAAAGACAAATACAGATTTCCAGCTACCCATGTGGGATGACCAAATTAGATACAGATAACGACAATTTGCTCAAGTACAATTCCGACTGGTCAAACTATGGTACGATCTACGACCACGGCCGTACCAACCACAATAGTCCTATTATATATCTACAGTCACAACAGTACTTAACTAAAGGTGACTCCTAATAGATATTCGTATCACCACTCTCGTCAGAGTGTACGTCGTCATCCACAGGGAGTAGTCCTCTTACATCTTTCCAGACCAGATGGGAGAGGAAAAAATAGATACCCCAAATGGGGTTAGGGGAATAGATACCCCTCAGAGATAAAAAGACTAACGAGACACTTTATGCATTATGCATGTTATTACAGATACATACTTCGGACCATTCATGCTTCATTCCATTTTTTCTTTCTTCTATTTCTTTTATTTTTCTAAGGAAAAATACCGACTTTATATTATTTTAATTACATGCAAATCATCAAGTATCTATAAATCACATAGCATGCTTGAAAATAAGAACAAATCAACTTATTATACCAACAAACACAAAAACATACAAAATAACAATTATCATATTAAATAAATTTTTTTTTATAAAAAAATACTCCTTAAGACATTGAAAGAAATACTAAATTTCTTACCAAAACCTTGATATATTCTCCTTCACCGTTCTTCTTTTCTTTCCCTCTTCTCTCTAATCACATTCTCCCTCTAATTCTTGAAAAATGGGAAGGGAAGACCTATTTATAGAAATTAGGAACGGTTAGATTTGTAGCAAGTGACAAAATCTAGTGAAGAGAGAGAGGAAAAATATGTTCGGCATGAAAATTGAGGGAGGAAGGTCTCCTCCACCAGTGGCGGCGGTGCGCTGCCCGAAGCAATGACGGCACACTGCCTGAGGCTGCAGTAGCCCGCCCGACAAGCTACATGCTAGCTTGCAGGTGCACAGGGGCCAATCCGCGCATGCTTGCTGCACAGAAGGAGAGCACACAATGTGCGGCGCCAGTTCACTCGTGAGGTGATGCAGGGACAGCCCACTTGTCCGTGATAGGACGCACTCAGGGTCTAACCCCACGCCGTATACAGGATGGGACGCGCGCATAGTGCGCGCGTCCCGCACCAACTGTGCGCGAGTTTGCGCGCGCACAGTGCGCAAGTATCCCGTGTAGGTAGCTCCTCGTCCGCGCGGGATTTGTTTCCGTTAGATTTTTCCCATTTCACTATTTTTTTTCCTGAAATTTCATTTTTCATTTTTTAATTGAAATAAAATAAGTAAAATTAATAAAATTGAATTAGAATTAAATAGAAACAATTAAATTAAATTAAATAATTAATAATTAGCAAAATTCACGAATTACGATGAATAATATGCGGAATCGCCAGCTGACCTACCTATTGAAGTTTATGAGGATCCCGTGGATCCACAAAACTTGAGTGCATGATCGTTCCCGCACTATGATGACTCCAATAGCATAGTGAAAGAAGTGGCTCTCTTTTGTATTTTGACTTTCTATTTTGCAATCACTTCTGGCCTCAATTATACGTATGTAATTGGAACTCATATATATATATAAGGGATTTGTATTAAGTTTCTCTACTGCACATAATTTTTATCATTCACTCGTCATTCTATTTCTATATCTGACACCCACATACCTTAATTAGCATTTGGGATGTCAAATATAGTATCAAAGTAGAATAATGCAGATAAAATCCCTTACATTAAGGCCTTGGTTGAAAGACCCTTAGAGTACATAGGAAGAATAAGTCCTCTTTTAAAAAATTAGACCACCAACTCATGTCTTCCTTTCTTTTGTAGGAATGATATGATGAAGACCATCTGTAGAGCGTACTAAGCGATCTGAAGCCCCAGATCATTCAACTAGGGTTGAATTTGCTGAACTCTTTCGAGCTATCCAAGGATTGGCTGCAACTGTAAGACAAAATAAAGCCAACCCTTGTCCACCTCTTGCCCCAAAATACCGAATGACTAAAAGGTCAATTTTTCACAATATAGCAGAGTTTAGGAAGCTTAACTAGCCACATTTTGAAGGTGTCCTAACCCCTTGATAGCCGAAGCCTGGATCCTACGAATAAAGAAGCTTTTCTCTATCTTAGACCTGACTAAGGAATAGAAGGTTCCCCTTACAGCCTTTATACTAAATGGTGAAGTCGAACATTAGTGGCGACTTAAGAAGGAAGTCTTACCTACTCCTTCCACTTGAGAAGTTTTCATGGATGCATTCTTTGATAATTTTTGTCCTGCCCATGTCTGAGAAAAGAAGGAGGAGAATTTTAGGATCTCTACCAAGGAAACCTAACAGTTGCCCAATATGTAGCCCATTTTATCCAACTCTCTAGATTCACCCCTCTAATGGTCACCTTCAAAAGTGAAAAAGTTAGGAAGTTTCTGAAGGGCCTCCGTGTCAACATCTATGTCTGGGTTGCGATGCTCAAACCTAGCTTGTATGTGGAGTCGCTAGAACATGCCCAGTTGGCCAAACATGTTATCTCGGCCAAGCACCAACACATTGTCTGAATTCGTAACCAACAACAACAACCTTAATAGCTTAGAAAGAGGTTGCCTAACCTAGTAAGTAGCCACCCTAATAAACAAACTAGAGTTTCCCTCCCCCATGCCTTACCTCTAGCTACGAGTAAGCTTGCCTGACCTGCCCAACCTTGTCAGCACTGGGGTCGCTTGCATGGAGACCTATCCTATCAGTGCATCAATCACGCCTACTATCAATGCAGAAGCATCTAGCATCTTATAAAAAAACTGCCCTAGCGATTGAAGGATATGGCCAGGCCTATAGCTCAGGTCGTGTGTACCACCTAGATTAGCCCAGTGTTTTCCCCACTTCTGTTCTCAGCCAGGGTATGCTTTCTATCCATGATACTTCTACCAAAGCTTTGATCGATATAGGTGTTAATCACTCTTTTATTTCTTGTGCAGTTGCTTGTAAGTTTAAAATTAGGTTAGAACACTTAGAAGAAATATTAACTGTAGAAACTCCCTCTAGGAAAATATTAGAAGCTCACTATGTGTATAAAGACTGTAAGATAAAGGATTTAGGGATAGAAGTGTTTGTAAATATAATATTGTTAGATTTTTCAGAATTTAATGTGATATTAAGAATTGACTGGCTATAAAAGTATAAGGTAATAATCAATTGTGAAAGCAAAATCGTAACTTTATGGTCCCCAAAAGAGAAATAAAATATATTGTTATTATTTTTCCTAACAATTGAATAAATAGAAATATGGGTGTTGATCCTGTTGTGTGTTCCAAACCAATTGTTTGTAACTTTTTAGATGTCTTTCAATCGAACTTTCTAGTGCCCATCGAACTTCCTGGTTTGTCTACCCCACGAAAAGTAGAGTTCCTAATTGAATTGCTACCCAAAACCTAGCCAATCTCGAAGCCCTCCCATCATATGAGTCGTGTTGAGATCGCAGAACTAGAAAACTGAACTAATTACCCATAAGTTTATCCACCCTAGCCATTCTCCTTGTGGCACTCCTATATTGTTTATGAAAAAGAAGGATAGTTCCCTCAAACTCTGTGTGGATTATCGGGAACTCAACTAAGTAACAGTTAAAAGCAAGTACCCCTTATGTGGAATCGATGGCCTCTTTAATCAACTGCAAGGGCCACGATCTTCTCTAAGATTGATCTCAGGACAAGATACCACCAGCTAAGAGTCAAAGAAGAGGATATTCTGAAGACTACTTTCCACTGCAAGTATGGTTTGTACAAGTTTAGGGTAATGTCATTTGGGTTAGCCAATGCTCCTGCAGCCTTCATGGACCTCATGAAAGGAGTTTTTTGGTACTTTAGTGTACTCCAAGACCCTGGAGGAAAATGTACTACACTTGAATAAAGTTTTGGAGACCCTTCATTGGAACCAACTGTATGCTAAACTTAGCAAATGCTCCTTCTCGTTGGATCAAGTTTCCTTCCTTTGTCATGTAATTTTGAATGAAGGAGTTTCTATGGATCCATCCAAGGTTGAAATAGTAGTCAACTAGAATCCACCCACCAATATGGCCGAGGTACGTAGTTTCCTTGGTTTGGTAGGTTATTACTAGCGATTCATCAACGGATTTGTTAAGATTACTGCTCCACTGACCTGACTCACTCGAAAAGGCATTCCATTCGTCTAGAATTAAAACATCATTTTACCTCATGGAATTAAAGGTTTCAGGTTTACTGTGATGCATCTCATATTGGCTTGGGGTGTTTCTATGCAGCATGTTAGAGTGGTTGCTTATGGGTCTCGACAATTGAAACCTCATGAGTGAAACTATCCTACCCATGACCTAGAGTTGGCGGCCATTATTTTTGCCTTGAAGATATGGCATCATTACCTTTTGGTCATACTTTCAATATTGACACTTACTACAAGAGTTTAAAGTACATCTTCTCCCAGAGGGAGTCGCTGGATGGATATCCTGAAGGACTATGACTACAAGATTATCTATCATCCCAGTAGAAAAAATGTAGTTGCCGATGCACTAAGCCGAAAAGAGGCCGCATTGTTAACCCAAACCATGGGCTCTAGTTGGAAATTGATTGATATTGTGCAATCCTTCCTCCTTAGCTAACTATGGAAAAGACACTTATCTTGCTCATATCTAAGCCCTATCGGATCTCTTCATGAAAATCTGGGAAGCTCAGTCTATGGATCTAGAACTCACCAAGAATCTAGGTAAGTTCTCTTTTAACGAATCTCCTTATTTAAAGATTTTAGATGACAGACTGTTTAGATTTTAGAACCAAATTTAGGTCCCCATTGCTGTAAGGGTGGATGTTTTCAAGATCGCCTATGCTTCCAAGCTATCAATCAATCCTAGGAGTACTAAGATGTACTAAGACTTGAAACATCAATACTGGTGGCTGGGAATGAAGAAGGACATAGTCAATTAATCTCTTGATGCCTCACTTGCTAGAGAATTAAGGTAGAATATTAGAGACCCGATAGTTTGTTACAAGGCCTCCCAATTCTAGAATGGAAGTGGGAGCATGTAACTATGAATTTTGTCATAAGATTGCCCAAGACTTGTTTTAGTCGAAATACTATTTGGGTCATTGTTGATAGACTAACCGAGACTGCCCATTTCCTGCCCATTAGAACCACTAACTCCACCAGCAAATTAGCTCATTGATATATTGATGATATTGTTCGACTTTATGGTGTTTCCTCATCCATTGTATCTGATCAAGATCCTTGATTTATCTCCCACTTATGGGACAGGTTTCAGGAAGCTTTGGGGTATGGATTGTATTTCAGGACTGTTTATCATCCCCAAATGGATGGTCAATCAGAACGTACAATCTAGACATTAGAAGACATGTTTCATGCTTGTGTCCTCAACTTTGGCGATAACTGGTATGAGTATCTTCCCCTATGTGAATTTGCTTATACTAATAATTATCATTCCAACATTGGCATGGCTTCGTATGAAGCATTGTATGGTAGACCTTGTCGTTCTCCCACTTGTTGGAGTGAAGTTGGGAACCAGCACTGTTTGGGATAAGACTTCATCCAAGAGACTATTGAGAAGGTCGCGATTATTCACAAGAACTTGGCTACTACCCAGAGCCGTTAGAAGAGTTATGCTGATAATCATAGGTGATGCTTGGAATTCACCTTTGGAGATCAGGTTTTCCTCAAGGTTTTTCACTACAAAAAGAAAATGCGATTCGAGAAAAGAGAGAAGTTAAGCCCTTGTTATATGGGACCTTTCTGAATAATTGAGGCATTGGACCCATGGCGTACCGCCTTACTCTACCCCATGAGTTTATAGGTTTACATGATGTTTTCCATGTTTCGATACTCAAAAGGTACCACCCTTACCCGTCTCATATCATTTCTCACAATGAAGCACATATTCAAGCTGATATGACATATGAGGAAATCCCCGTGGAGATTCTTGGGGGGACCGACAAGGTCTTGTGCAACAAGAGGATTCCCATGGTGAAGGTACTGCAGCAATATCATACCCCTGAAGAAGTAATGTGGGAATTGGAAAGTGAGATGAAGGAGAAGTATCCAGACCTATTCGAGACAAATTTGGGAATTAAATTTTTCTAAGGTCAGGGGGATGTAACACCCCGCCCATCTATGTGCTTAATTAATTTGAAAAACCCTATTTATTTAGGCCCTTAGGCCATATTGAACTCATTTAATTTACTCGTAAATTATTATCATAATTCGTGAATTATGCTGATTTTTATTATTTTAAATTTATTTAATTTTATTTTAATTGATTTTATTTAATTTTATTTTAGTTGAATTTAGTTAATTTTATTTTAATTTATCTCAAACTAAGTAAAAATGATTTTTTTAAAAAAAAGGGAAATACGGGAAAAATCCCATGAGAAAAGCCCGTGGGGAAAAGGAACTGCCCATGCGGGCACTTGCAGACTTTGCGCTCACAGGCGCGAGACATGCGTAAAGTGCACAAGTCCTATCTGCGCGTGCAGATAGGCCCCTGTGCGCCTGGGGCCCACGAGCAGTAGGCATGCGCACACGACACCCAACACGGCAAAGCCGTGCGCACGTGCAAGCTAGCTCATTCGTGTGTGGCAAGGTAGCCGTATAGTGCATCGAGTGGGTGAGGCAGTGTATCACCACCCTTCTCAAGCAACGTGCCGCCGCTCCTGGTGCTACTTCTAGTGAAAGAGGTCTTTTTCTTCACTAGATTTTTCCACTTTGTGCAAATCCAATGACTCCCATTTTCTACCAATAAGGGCCCTTCCTTCCCATTTTCTCCACACTTTCATTCTTTCACCTTTCAAGAATTAGTGAGAGAAAGTGATATAGAGAGAGAAGGAGAGAAAGGAAAGAAGAATGGTGTAAAAGAGATTATCAAGGTTTTGGTAAGAAATTTAGTATTTCTTTAAACGTCTTGAGGGGTATTTTTAGATAAAAAGAAAAGATTAAATTGATAATTTTGTGATTTTGCCTATTTTTGCATTCTTTGTGTTTGTAGGCTTAATAAGTTGAATTGTTCTTAATTTCAAGCATGCTATTTGAGGGATGGACACTTGATGATTTGCACGTAACTATAATAATATAAAACCGGTAAAGATATGTAAAAAATAAAAAAAATAAAAAAAATAAAAAAATAGAATGAAGCATGAATGGTCCGAAGTATATATCTGTATTGACATGCATAATGCATCAAGTGTCTCATTAGGCTTTTTATCTCTTAGGGGTATCTGTTCCCCTATCCTTATTCGGGGTATTTATTTTTTTTCCTCTCCCATCTTGTCTAGAAAGACGTAAGAGGACCATTCTCTGTAAATAATGGCGTACCATTTGACGAGAGTGGTGACTTAAATATCTGTTAGGGGTCACCTTTAGCTAAGTACTATTGTGACGATAGAATATCTTATAGGACCACTATGATGTGTACAACCGTGGTCATAGATCGTACCATAGTTTGGCAAGCCGAAAATACACCTGAGCAAATTGTCGTTATCTGTATCTGATCAGGTCATTTCACATAGTTAGTTAGAAATCTATATCTGCCTTCAGAGATGGAAGTCATAACAAATTCGTGAAGCATGACACAAAAATCTGAGTATTTCATGATTTATTTGATGTTCTCTATTATCTTGTATGTTGTGTGTTTAACTTGATTATATTAACGTAATGTTTTCTCTAATAAATAAATTATTTTCATAAGGTACGATAGATCTACAAAGTAACCAAATGGTAAGGGTTTATGTTAAAATAATTCACCTTTAAAACTTTATGATGTTATCTAAATACTATTTTCTTTACTGAGCATACGGAACTCACTTTTTCCATGCCCTCCATCAAATGAGGAAGAGAATGAGGAACCACCAACTGACCTACCGATTGAAGTTTATGAGGATCCCATTGATCTACAAAACTTGAGTGCATGATCGTTCCTGCACTCTGATGAGTCCAATAGCATAGTGAAAGAGTGACCCTCTTTTGTATTTTGACATTATATTTTACAACCTCTTCTGGCCTCAGTTATATATATTTAATTAAAACTCATATATTTATAAGGAATTTGTGTTAATTTACTCTGTTGCATATAATTTTTATCATGCACTCGTAATTCTATTTCTGCATCTGACACCTATATGCCTTAATTAGCATTTGGGATGTCACATTTAGGCTTTGAGTTTCATGGAATCATACTAATGAACAACTACTCTGAATAGTGATTGAACATAAAATGAAAATGTTTTGCAGTTTTTGAACACATTTTTATCTTGAGAAGAACAACTATCAACTAGTACAACATCCACACCAAGCATGCCTAGACATAAAATTGTCATGCAAATGGGTTCATGTTAAAATAAAAAGTTCATTTAGGATTAGTTCTTGAGAACTTTTTTCACTTGCTTGAAATGTCACCAACTTTTTATTGCAAGGACAAACATTTGTGATGAATGTACCCAGTTACTCAGTTGACCACAGTTTCACGTGGTTAGTAGCACAATTCATAATCAATTGACTAGAGGAGTCATTATTAATAGTGCTCTTTTTTCCCTTCTCTCTCCCTTCTTTCTCTCTTTTTTTCACATGGACCTTACAATTATTAATCATACAATCCAGACAGGTAGTTGTGTAATTTACCTAGGTACTGGCATTCATTTCAAGACAATGGAAATAAGTTGAGTGCAATCCCTAAATAAGTTATGTTAAGGCACATTATCAAAGATAGTCCTTTATGGTATGAAAAGATGAAAAACAAGCCAGAAATCCTACAAGGTTACTATGAATGTAATTTAATTCTTGAAACATCCCAATTGTATTTTTTTGTGTATAACAAAGGCAGTAGTGAAAAAGATGGGGTTAAAGAATGTTGAAAGTGTATTTTTATGTGCCTTAGGCATCACAAAAGGGGGGTGTGTGTGTGTGTGTGCAAGTGTCCCTAAAAAATTTTGACTTCAGCATATATGGTGTAATAGAATCAACATGAAACTTAAAGGTGCAGTATATCCCTCCCCCATACTTAAATGAAACATTGTCCCCAATGTGCTACTAAAAGGATGAATAAGAAAACAAAAGAAAAAGATAAGGGATGAAGGAACTCCCCTAGTGTTGTGGGTGGAGGTGGGGCACACTGGAGGCATCATTTAGTTTGGGGCCAAGGGGCAGTTTTCACTGATTATGATAGGGACTGGGTCAATTCCTCAACTCTATCTGCTAATTGGTGGGTTGTCTAGTGAAGGCTATGCAAGCATCTGTTAATTATTGAAACATGCATCAGCACATTCCATGAATTGTTGGATGTCAGTGAGTGTTAAGTTTGTGACAGCGGGTTCTGTATGGTTTATCCTTTTGTTATAGACTCTCATATTTCTAGGCACGGGTGGTCTTATAGGGGCAAAGCATGGTTCGTCATCCTTAAGTTACAGCAAGCCCATATCATCTAATGAACATAAATCTAAAGGAGATTTGTTGGTAAGCAATGTGCAGGTTTGTTTCCTCAATATCAAAGTTAGTGGTGAAGATGGCAAGTCTGGTGATGACCAAACCTAGAATTAGAGTATTTTGAAAGAAATAACATTGGAGAACTTTTATGAAAACCATAAACCTTTCTCCTGTGGATCATACACCACAAAAAGAGGAGCTCAGTTTTTGAGAAGATATTTGGTGCATCCTTTCAACGCGAAAAAGAATAAGCTAAGAACTTATGAATATATTTCATGTATGGATCACACAAATATAGGTCTTTGGATTTACTAAGGTCATATGTATCTACTGGGTTGTCGCAAAATTTGACATACACAGTGATGGGGTCAAAATCATCAAAGAAGTGAGTAATTAAAAGGTAAAAGAATTTTTCTTCCAAATAGAAGGAGATTAGATTTGGAGTTTTAAGATTGAAATTAGCGAGTTTATGAAATTAAAAGATTGTGGAAACTTCCTTCACTAATTCCATATATGCAGGCATATCAACGTCAAAGTAGAGCGCTTGGCCGATGGCATACATTAGTGTCATGATAACAGTTCTACTTTTTAGGGTTTCTAAAATAGGGTGGTGAACACACTTACCAGGCACAATGGGAATTTTATGGATTTTCACATACCTTTCCTTTTTCAAATCGTCCTAGAAGTTAAGGTGACCACGTAGTTTAGAGTTGAAAGGCGGGAGAATATGTTGCCCTTCTTAACCTATGCCTGTTTTTTAGTTCTCTCAACTTTTACATCTTCACTAGTGGGCACTTTGGTCTAGGCTGTCGTGGGTCAGGTTGTGTAGTTTTTTGGCTTGGTCCGACTTCCTGAGTGTTGAGTCCACTAATTAGGGAGTCAGGGACATCGACTACGAGGCTATGGTATTTGTTATTGGTTGTTGCAGAGTCACTTACACCGCGGGATAAAGTGTGTTCTCCTTATGGGATATGTAATTCGAGTGCTACAGGAGGCGATTATTGTTTTGATATCATTGCATCAGCACGTTGTCGTGTGGGTCTGAGTCTACTGAGTTTGTTGGTAAATTATTTTCTCCTCATTTTGCTTGGTGTTTAGGGGTTTAGAAATAGAGGTTATTCTAATTTAGACGAAGAAAGGAGGCATGGAGTTTAGAATCAAAAGTGAAAGCTTCAGGCTAGGGCAAGGAGTGAGAGGGTGGCGATGAAAGGGAAGAGGGTGGTTAGTGGTTCAAATTAGAGGGGTTAGGGTAAAATTTAAAATAAAATGGGTGCCAAATGGCATGAGCCTAGGCTAAGACGCACACAAATATTTTAAGAGAGGGTTTTGTTGGTGTTGGTGTAAGCCTTGGGCAAGGCTTATATAAACAATCAAAATCAAACCCCAGATGTAGCCAAAACATAAGCCTTGGGCAAGGCTTATGTGAATATTCCCAAACTTCACCCAATATGTCATCGTGACGTAAGCCTTAGGCAAGGCTTATGCTAGTATTCTGATGAAGGATGTGACTGAGCCTTGGACAAAGTATCTGCTAACTCTTGGGCAAGGTGTGAATGGTCAAGGTAAGCCTTAGGCAAGGCTTATGTGTCCTCTCAGTTTAAGAGCCTAGTGGCTTTGTGCACGGTATTCCTTTAGTGATCTGCAAGCGAGGAAAAGCAAATTTCGAATAGAACAATTAAAATTGAATCATTAACAACAAAGATAACTTTTAAAATTAAGAAAAAGAACTAAAACTGAATGGGTTGCCTCCCATTAAGCTCCCTTGTTTACTATCCTAAGCTGGACATTGCCTTTTTCCATCAGCTACTGCCTTCAAGGATGTCCAGGGTGAGATCCTCAACTATTGTACAGTGAATCCTTCATAAAAGGGCTTAAGCTGGTGCCCATTTACTTTGAAAACTTTGTGCGTGTCTAGACTCTCAGTCTCAACTACACTGTGAGAGAAGGTGTTGGCGACAATGAATGGACCTAACCACCTTGAGCATATCTTTTCGAGGAATAGCTTTAGGTGAGAGTTGTCGAGAAAGACCTTCTACCCTATAGAGAAAAATACTGGAGATCATCCTATCATGTAAAGACTTTTTTTTTTCCTTATAGATTCTTGAGTTCTCTGAAGAATCGTTTCTTATCTCCTCTAGTTCCTATAGATATAACTTCTTATGTTCCCTAGCTTCTTCTACCTCCATGTTGCAACTCTTAACTCCCAATAGGCTTTGTGTTCCAGTTCGACAGGAAGATGGCAAGCCTTGTCAAAGAGTAAAAGGTAAGATGACATCCCAATGGGGGTCTTGAAAGCTATCATGTAGGCCCATAAAGTATCATCTAGTAACAGGCTCCAATTCTTTCTATTAGGATTGACTGTTTTCTCTACTATAGAGTTCACTTCCCTATTGGAAACTTCTGCTTGCCCACTAGCTTGTGTGGATGGTGGGCAGTGGAGCTCCGGTTGGGTTACATGATATTACTTGAAAAGAGTATCCATAACCCGATTGTAAAAATGTATTCCCCAGTCACTTATCATCGCACGGGTCACCACAAACCTTGCATAGATATGGGTTTTGCTGAAGCTAGCAACGATTTTAGCATCATTAGTTCTTATGGCCTTAGCTTCCACCTACTTGGAGACGTAATCTATTACAAGTGAAATATAGGAGTTACCAAAAGAGGATAGGAATGGTCCCATGAAATTTAACCCCCATACATCAAAGATCTCACAAACCAAGATGGGTGTCAATGGTACTTTGTCCTTATAGCCTAGATTTCTTGTTCGTTGGCAATTTTCACATGTTTTGCAATATGTATATGCATCATGAAACAGGGGGACAAAACAAGCCGCATTCCAACACTTTGCGAGCTGTTCGCTTAGGACCGGAATAACCTCCGCAAGCATGAGAGTGACAGAAGTTCAGGATGGAGGGGATTTCCATCTCAATCAGCAGCGAATGATGTTGTCTATACAGTATTTCCATACATAGGTGTATACCACACATAATGTCTAGCTTCTCTCTTGATCTTATCTTTTTCCACCCTAGATAGCTCACCTAGTAGTGTATTAGTGACTAAATAATTGACAATATCAGCGTACTAGGGTGTTGATTGTTGAATAGAGAAAAGATTTTCATCTGGGAATTCATCCTTCAATAGTAAAGACTCCTTATTTAGTGGCAATCGATTGAGATGATAAGTTGATGGTCGAATTTGCAAGTGCACAAAATTGTTCAAGTAATAAAATGATGAGTAGAGTATTGTCTCACAAGGATTGTATATCAAATACAAAAATTATAAAAAATTCTACTATTATCTAGAAATCAGAATTAAATTTTTATTTAAAAAAATTAAAACAGTTTAATCAAAACAAGACAATTTAAACTAAGGAAAACTTATCAGCGAAACGCACCAGAGTAACTGATTTCACCTGAATCTTGGGTATATTCAAGTTTTAACTTCGCAATCAATTTAATTTAGTCTATAATGGTCGACCTAATGTACTTTCGGTTTCCTTCCTATTATTCCTTAGGTCTATCATTTAACAGCGACTAATCTTTTATAAGAATTATTAGTTTAATTCAATTAAATTTATGATCATTCAATTAACTCACGTTAATTCGATTATATTACTCTCATTCAAATCGTAATTAATACTTAACAATATATGTCTAATTGATGGAATTTCACTCTCGTTACTCTAAAACCATCAATCACAAATAAAACTATGAGTTGGTCAATTCTCACAATGTAATTAACTTCAATACTGCAAAATTGCAACCAAAAGAAAGCTAAAAATTAAATCTCAAATTTACCTTTCATTCGGGCCACGTCAATTACTTCAGCAAAGAAAAATTAGCAAGACATGGTGGATTGAGCAACAATAATTATATTTAAGAGAAATTTAATCATGTAATAATCAAGAATAAATTTTAAAAACTAGCATTCAAGTTCCAAAAATTCTTAAAATTTCTATCCCCAAAAAGATATATGTATATATATATATTACTTGATTAGTTTCTCTGCCATATCCACGTCAAACCTACACCAGCTCGCATCTCTCGATCTTCTGTCTTTCTCTATAGATCTCCTCTCCTTTTCCTTTTTTTTCTTTTCTCCTTTTAATGGGTGGTTACAAAAGGGGAGATGGGGCTTTTTGAGTGTTGTTGAGCTTGGTTGTTGCTACAAGTCTAGGATGGACTTCACGGGTCTAAAGGGCTTCTTTTTATTTTCTTCTTCAATCTTCAGCCATTTTTTCTCTTTTCTTCATCAATATCATTTGCATCACAATCTTATTTATTAATTTATTTTTAACTCAAAATTATTCAAAAATTATTCTAATTTTAAGTAAAAAAGATATTAAAAATATTATAAAAATACAATACATCATAAGCAACTAGATTCTCCATACCCTTTTTGTCTCGTATTTCTAGATCGAACTCTTGTAGTAGGAGTATCCATTAGATCAATCTCAATTTTGGTTCTTTCTTATTTGGCAGGTACTTCAGTGCTGCATGGTCTGAGAATATAATAACCTTTGTAACCGGTAGGTAAGAACGAAATTTCTCTAAACTAAACACGATGACCAAGAGCTCCTTTTCTGTGGTTGAGTAATTGGCCTAAGCACTATCGATGGTCCTTGAGGCATAATAGATCACATGCGGGTCTCTACCTATCGTTTACTAGAGGACTACACCCACGACCTTATTATTAGCATCACACATGATCCCAAATGGTAATTCCAAGTTCAATGATTGCATGATAGATGCGAACACCAGCTTCTCCTTAAGTACATCAAATGCTTCCCTACAGGATGCATCAAATTCAAAGGTTATTTCCTTTTACAATAACCTATGCAGAGGCTAGCTAATATTGGAGAAGTATGTGACAAATATCCTATAAAACCCAGCATGCCCAAGGAAGCATCGCATTTCCCAAACACTCCTAGCGTAAGGCAGGGATTTAATCACATCAAATTTTGCCTTATCCATATCTTTTTCTTTCGAATACACCACATGTCCAAAGATCAACCCTTGATCAACCATGAAATGACATTTTTCATAGTTGAAGATTAGGTTAGACTCAAGGCATCGTTTCAGCATCTTTGTGAGGTTAGTGAGACATTCATCAAAGGATTCACCATAAACTATAAAGTTGTCTATGAAGACTTCTATTATGCGCTCAACAAAATCAAAAAAGATGTTAACCATGCATCTCTAGAATGCAGTAGGGGCGTTATAGAGTCCAAAAGGCATTCTCCTATTAGCAAAGGTCTCAAAGGGGCATGTGAAGATGATCTTCTCTTGATCTTTAGGTGTAATTAGGATATGGTAAAAGCCTAACTAACCATACAGGTAGCAGTAATACGTTCGTCCACCCAATCTTTCCAATATTTGGTTGATGAAAAAGAAGGGAAAGTGATCTTTTCTAGTGGAAGCATTCTGCTTTTGGTAATCTGTACAGACCCTCCATTTATTCTATACCTTGGTTGATGCATTCTCACCATTTTGGTTTTCTGCCACTATTATCTTCATTTTCTTTGGTACCACTTATACTGAACTCACCCATTTGCTATTTGAAATTTAGTAGATAACTCTAGCATAAAGTAGTTTCAAGACCTCTTTCTTCACAACTTCCATCTTTGGTGGGTTCAAGCGCCTCAACATATATCTGTTGGCCTTGTTTTTTTCCTCCATTAGTATTTTATGTATGCAAGTAGAAGGTAATATCCCTTTAATGTCAGCAATAGTCCATTCGACTTCTTCCTTATATTCCTGGAGTACTATGATAAACCTATCTTCTTTCATTTTGCTTAGCTAATTAGAGATTATTACTGGAAGATTTTTTTCTTCTCCCAAGAACATGTACTTCAGGTGTTCAAATAGTAGCTTCAAATCTAGCTTGGGTGCCTGCAAAATAGCAGGCAGAAGTCTCATGTGAGAAATAGGAAGATCAATGTTTGGGGTATTAGGTTTTAATTATTTAAGTGATTCCAGTTCAAACACAGCCTTCCTTCGGAGCCCCTAAGCTGTCAACATTCAAAATATTACAGAGCATAATATTCAACTCATCACCGTGGTATAAATTAAAATATTTTTTATTTAAAGAATCTATGATGTCCACACTGTATACACAAGATAAATAAGTAGGGTACTTCATGGCATCATAAACATTAACTTTAACCACCTCTCCATCAAATTCAATGGAGAGGGTACCATCCTATACGTCTATTTTAGTCTTGGTAGTGCTAAGAAAGGGCCTACCTAATAAACAATCTGATGAGTTTAGGAATTTATCATCCTCCATATCTAGTATATAGAAATCAACTGGAAAAATAAGGTGTCTACCTAGACTAGTATATCTTCTAAAACCCCGCAAGGTAAATAATTGACTTGTCAACTAGCTGGATAATGACGTCAATCTCCTTCAATGATCCAGTGTTCAACTTAGAGTAGATGGAGAGTGGCATTATGTTTATGGAGGCCCCTGGATCACACATGGTTTTTTTTATGCCTAAGGCACCTATTTTGCATCATATAGCAAACAAATGATTGTCTTTACACTTAGGAGGCAATTACATTTATATAATGGTTGAAACATTTACCCCCAAACTTACTTTTTTATTGCAGCTTTGCTTTCTTTTGTCAGTGCATGCACCTTCAGAAATTTTGCATATCAAGGTACCTGTTTGATTGCATCAAGGAAATATTTATGTAACACTTCGCTCATCACCGCGCTAAATTTTTATCTAGAAACCCCTAGTTATTCGGGCCTTAAGGCCACCTAAACTCATTTAAATTTATCTTGTAGTTTATATATCGTATTTCGTAATTTAATTTCATAATTTTAATTTATTCATATTTTTTATTTTATTTATATTTATATTATTTTATTGCATTTTTTACTTAAAAATAATTTTCAAGAGAAAAACAATAAATGGGGCGAAATCCCGTAGGAGAGGCTCGCCCGCGCGAGCACAGCATACTGTGTGTATGAGTGCGCGCGTGACCAGGCAGGATGTGCGCACAGTGTGCACGTCCCATCTGCGTGGGGCACAGGGTCGATCTGCACACGTGTCGCATCGCACATTGACAGGCTAAACCGTGCACGCATCACATCGCACAGACAGGGCTAAGTGCTGGGCACCCTGTGCACATACTGTCTGTACAGTAGGCCTGCATGCAACGCCCTGCACGCTGTAAGCCCTGCACGAGACAGGATAGGCTGGCACCAGCAAGCTAGGCTAGAATTGCCCTGCCGGCTTGGTGAGGCGCATTGCCATCTCGAGCAGTGTACTGCCACCCTCTTAGGTGCCTTGCGCTACCTTGGGCAGTGTGCTGTCGCCTTGGGTGGAGAGCCACCACCAATGGAGGATTCTTCCTCCATTTTTCGTGTCGCCATCGCATCATGTCAAGTCATTCATCTTCCACTCAACTTTCTCTCTCCTCACCTAATTTAGCCATTTTGTGCAAATTCAATGGTCCCCATTTTTGATAAACAGGGACACCTTTCTTGCGTTTTCCTCATCACTTCTATTTCATTCTTCAATCTTCCAAGAGCTTAGAGAGGGGAAGTCATCTAGAGAGAAAAGGAGAGGAGAAGAAAAAGAAAGGTGTAGGAAAACTTCAAGGTTTCGATTTCCTTAAACATCTTAAGGCACATTTCTAGAAAATCAAAATTATGAAGTTTGTGTCTTGTGTTTTGCATGTTTTATGTTTAATAAAGTCATTTGTTCTTGATTTCAAGCATGCTAGGTGATTTTATAGGCACTTGATGATTTGTGTGTAAATTAAATAACATGAATTTGGTGATAATTTTCTAAAATATATATAAAAAAAAGAATGAAAGGGAAGGGGAATGAACTTGAATGGTCTGAAAAATATATGCATCTATATTGACGTGCATAATGTATCAAGTATTTCATTAGGCTTTTTATCTCTGATGAGTTTTTGTTTCTCCCTCTCCTTTCTGGTCTGGAAAGACGTGAGGGGATCGCTCCCTATGGATGACGATGTACCCTCTAACGAGAGTGGTGACACGAATATCTGTTAGGGATCACCTTTGACTAAGTACTGTTGTGGCTATAGAATATCTTATAGGACCACTATATTTGGTACGACCGTGGTCATAAATCGTATTATGGTTTGGCAAGCTAGAAATGTGCCTGAGCAAATTGTATCTGATTCGGTCATTCTATATGGATAGTCAAAAATTCGTATTTGCCCTTGAAGATGGAAGTCAGAACGACTTCGCAAAGCATGACATGAAAATATGAGCATTTCATAATTTATTTGATTTTCTCTAATGTTAAGTATGATGTTTGATTTAATTGACATGACTATGATATAGTGGATATGATGTTTTTCCTTAATAAATAAATTATTTTCATAAATTACGAACCCTGTCGTGGCCTGTTGGTAAGTATTAACGACATAATTATTCACTTTTTAAATTTTATGATGTTATTTAACTATTATTTCCTTACTGAGTATATAGACCTCACCCTTTCTATGCCCCTCCCCAGATGAGGAAGATAGTGAGGAACCGATCACTGACCTACCTTTTGAAGTCTATGAGGATCCTGTGGATCCATAAACTTTGAGTTCATGACTTGTCCTGTACTTTTATGAGTCCAATTGCATAGTGAAAGAAGTGGGCCTTTTGTATTTTGACATTTCTTATTTTATTACAACTTTTGTCCTTAGTTACATATATGTATAATTAGTAGTCATATTTTGGTAAAGGATTTGTGATAATTTGCTCCGTTGCATACAATTTCTATCATGCATTCATAATACGTTTCTTTATCTGGCACCCTTATGCTTTAATTTGTATTGGGGATGTCACAATTTACCTCAAACTTGTGAAAAGTTTCTAAAATTTATTTGTCCTCCTTCTCTTTCTTAATTTAGCAAATCTTTCTAGGAATGGTGGAATGACTGTAAATGGTGTAGGCTGATCAGGATCTAATTTTGTTTGCTGGGTATTGTCATCAACTGCAACTTTAGGTGCCCTACCCACATCTCTTGGTTCCACACCCTTTTGAAAGCCTTGCCTAAGGCTTGTACGACAAGGATTTTCCTATAGATCTCTACCACTCTGCAATGTGACTGCACTTATATTGAGACTTAAACTTACTTCTGTTTATGAGGGTATTTACCTTAGGATTCCAATTTACTCATAGATGTCACTAGTTGGCTCATTTAGGTCTATAAATTTTGGATTTTAGCCCTTGTCTCCTATAAAAATTGTTAGGGGTTAGTGGCAAGGGACTTGATTATTTCCTCAAGAGACATACCTTGCTTTAAAGGAGACGGTTGTTGCTACTAAGACGACCTCGACTGATATTCTATTGTCTTGACCCATAACTGAAATTTGGGTGATCTCTCTATCTAGGATTGTATGTCTTGGAGAATGGGTTGTATCTCCTCTATAACTGGTCACAGAATCCTCTCACCACATTAACATGTTGCTGGTCATCCTCTTGGAGTGTAAAACACATATCTGTAGGATGCCCCGCATGTGCACATATTCCATAGTCTCTTATTCGTGGGGTATATCCCGCAACCATGTTCTAAACCAAATGGGTAATCTGGGAAATTTGAGACTTGAGGTAGAAAATACTTACCTCGTTTACCCTCCTTAGGGTGTCCAGTGTGATCTCGAATTGTTGTGAGGTGGCTACCATGATAGATATTAACTCCCTGGCTTCTCATAGTGTCTTGTTTACTATTGCATCCCTGCTGGCTATGTCTAGCATTTTCTTTTCTAAGGGAAATATCTCTTCATAAAAATAGTGGATGAGGGATTATTCAAATATATCATGTTATGGGCAACTCACGCATAGTCATTTGAACCTCTCCCAGTAGTCATGAAGTGATGTGAGCAAAGAAAGGGAAAATCCCCATGGGATTTCTTTCCTAATCCCCCGAAAAATCTTTTTTCTTAAGAGAGAGAATCGACCAAGGAAGGAAATTGATCATAAATCGCAAGATATCTTGAGAAATAGGAAAACTCCTTAAATACCCAATCTTATATATAAGGAAAACATTTAGGAAAGAGGAAAATATCTTTCTAGAATTTCTTCTCCTAAATCTCCATAATTAATTAAGAACTTCTCTATTTAAAAAGGGAGATCATGTTTATCCTATTTTAGTTGTAATTCTCTTAATTTTACTAGTTTTCCTATACTATTCGATATTTAATTTCCTATGTAATTTCTCCATTAAATTAGGATATTATTTTCCTTATTATTCATGTGGCCTACGTTATAAATAGGCCATCAATTTCTACTTATAATAATTCAAGTTTCAATTAGTAAAATTATGAAGTTTTAGTTTTCAACTAGTGAGGTTTTCTTCAACCTTCTTATTGAGTGGGGAATTGATGTCTATTTATCAAGGTAAGTTATGGCATCTTCATCATTCTCTTTTCTTGAATTGATTTTAACTTATCAAGCTTCTTCTTATGGCGTTCTAATCAATTCATTTATCCATATTATTTAGGGTTTTGAGTTTCTGGTTGCTGATATATATTCGGGATTTTTTATTATGTTAGTTGATCTGGGGTTCCACGTCATTATATATGGGGGTTTTAGATTCTGTTAGTTGATCTTAGGTTCTACAAATTTCGGTATCAGATCTTAGCCTCAAGGTAAATCTTACTACCTTGCATCTTTACATTCTTATTATTTTTCATGGTAAAAAAACAAAAAATATTTAGCATTCGTTCATACACAAAAAAAAAACAAAACAAAATTATATTCATATTATCTTTCTTGCACTCTAAGTTTTCTTTCTTTCATTGTGTTTTTTATTCCATTATATTAATAAGTGACTAATTACATCTTAGTTACTTAGCTTGTACATCTACATCCATGTGTTTATCAATCGTCACCTAGAGTTTTTTACTACTTTCTTCAGTTAGGATTTCTTGAACAAAACTTGATTATCTTGATTCAAGGGAATTCAATTCTGACATTTAACTTGAAGGAAGAAGATTGAGTGAAAAACAAAGAGTGAAACATGTGAGAGAGTGTTATTTTCATTACTAATCATTTCTTGCAAATTTTTACAAAGAAAGTAGAATTGGTGAAACCCCAACATAAGAAGTGTTCGACTCGAGGACGAGTCATTTTTGAAGAGGGAGGGATGATGTGAGCAAGGAAAGGGAAAACCCCCATGGGATTTCTTTCTTAATCCGATGGAAAATCTTTCTTATCAAGAGAGAGAATCTGCCAAGGAAGGAAATTGATCATAAATCACAAGAATCTTGAGAAATAGGAAATATCTTTAAATGCCAAATCTTACAGAAAAGGAAAACAGTTGAGAAAGAGGAAAATATCTTGCCATAATTTCTTCTCTATTTAAAAAGGAAGATCATATTAATCCTATTTTAGTTGTATTTCTCTTACTTTTACTAGTTTTTCTATACTATTCTATGTGTTTCTCCACTAAATTAAGATATTATTTTCTTTATTATTCACATGGCCTATGCTCATCAATTCCTACTTGTAATAATTCAAGTTTCAATCAATAAAATTATGCAGATTTAATTTCAACTAGTGAGGTTTTCTTTAATCTTCTTGTTGAGTAAGGAATTGATGTCTACTTATCAAGGTAACTTGTGGCGTCTTCATCATTCTCTTTTCTAAAATTGATTTTAACTTATCAAGATTCTTCTTGTTGCATACTAATCGATTCATTTATCCCTATTATCTTAGTTTTCATTCCTTGTTAAGTACAGGTCAAGTTGGGAGGGTTTATTTAGGGTTTTGAGTTTCTAGTTGTTGATGTATGTGCAGGGTTTTTGATCATGTTAGTTGATCCCAGGTTCTACATCATTATATGTGGGGTTTTGGATTCTATTAATTGATCGTAGGTTTCACATCATAAAGGCTCTATGAATTCTTTTGACAAATCCCATATATCTCCCTTCTCATCCCAACAGTTCAAAAAGTAGGGAAAACCCTGTCCAAAAAAAAACTTTAACATATCTGTCCAAGTTGTAATCGAACTGGAAGGTAAGCAGAACAGTCAATCTTTGGCAGCATCATCCAAGGAGAAGGAGAACACTCTCAATTTAATATGTTCCTCAGATACCCCTTGCAACTTCATACTTGAGCATACTACATGGAACTCCTTAAGGTGTTTATTTGGGTTCTCATTTTTCAGGCCTCTAAACTTCGGTAGTAGCTAAATCAGGCTGAATTTTAGCTTGAAAGTAATGTTTAGATTTGGGCAGGTGATGCAGAGAGACTGTTGATTCGTAAGTGGTGCAGCCAACTCTTTTAAAGTATGCTCCTATGTCGTTTGTTCTGCTTCTCCTGCATTGTTTTCTTCAAAGCCCGCATTCTGTTGACATGTTTTCCTTCTTTGCTTAGTTTATTTTCTGACACCTTTGACGGTTTTCTCTATCTGTAGATTGTAGAGGAAGAATTCTCTACGATCAAACCTAGTCATAAAAAGAAAATAACACAGTTAATTACTTTAACTCCCCAACAACGGCAACAAAATTTGACGGGTATCGAAACCACCAAAAATAATTTTCGTATTGTAGTACTGGTGAATAGGGTCGAATCCAAAATGAATTGAGAACAACTTTTTTCCTATGGCTAGTGAATAAAAAGTAAAAGCTGGGGGTTTTTTATTCATAATCAATGCAAGGAGATAAATTAATTGACTAGACTTAAATAGGAAAACGGAAAATACTGTCCGAAAAAAACTAAAATGACAAGTAGCTATCAAGTGATCCCAATTAAAGAAATAGCTACATTCCAGTATAAAATTGATCATTGATGCAATGATTAATTCTTCTAAACCTCAGTAAACTAGTTCTAGTTGTCAAAAATGTTCTCACAACTAATCCTTCTTTACTCCTAAATCAACCAAGAAACATTCATTAGTTAATTCTTTTTAATAAACAATCCTGGAAATGATCCTAGAATTTAATTTACCAACAGTTTTAACACTTAGAACGACCTGATTCTAGTTAATGGACTCAATTGCATGACTCATTCAACTAGATATATGCACGCATCAAACCAACCCAAAAAATTACAGATTTGGGGTTTTTGAATGGCAATATGATGTCGCGTTGCACACCTAACGAGCCTTTTTAAATGATTAACAAGCAACAATAATAATATACATAGAGATATATACAAATATTGAAACTTAAACAAGAGCGGGAATACAACAATTAGATCTCATAATATAAGACTAGAACTTCGGTAAAATATGTAATTGGAAAAAGTGTTTACTCAGCCGCTCATGATGGGCTCAATACATAAAATATTGTTTTCATTATTTACCGAAAGAAAGATATGGAAAACCGAAGCTTATTGTTGTCCTCAGCGGTATGAGTTTTTCTCTATTTTTTTTCTATTTAAAGGTTGAGAGGATCAAGGCATCTCTTTGTGAATATAGGGTTTTCATAGTGATTTTGGCTTTCTTCTTACTTTTTAAAATGATCTCTTCCTTGATTCTTGATTTCCCATCTCCCATATACAATGGGATCTTTCTTTTAAATTTGAAAGTGAGAGGAGTTTCAAATATGTTGTTGCTTGAGTCTAAGCCTTGGCTGAGGCTTATCTTTTCCTGTGATTGCCAGGCTTTAGCTTTGCCCAAGTGTTATCTGCACATTTGATCGGTGCAAGAATGCAAGCCTTGCCCAAGGCTTGTGAACTGAGATCTATTGCTCTTACTAAGGTATACGCCTTGCCCAAGGCTTATACAAGAACTGATGAAAGCTTCTCCACAAAATCTGCTTCTTTTGGGCTACTTTTCTAGATTTGAGTTTTACTCTTTTACCTGTACAAAAATAGACAACACCTATTTATAATAAATGATAAGCATAACAATTATGCATTTAAAATAAGTAACAAAAATTTTGTTTATATGCATTATCACTAGGCTCATATGTATCTAGCAGGCTGTTGCAAAATTTTGCATATACAGTGATGGATCAAAATTATTGTAGAAGTCAAAGTATGGGTACTCATTTTCCCTTTCAGAGAAACCTAAAACATTATTGAACTAAGCAATTGAAAGGTTAAAACATTTTCCTTTTAAATAGAAGGAAATTAGATTTAGTGTTTTAAGATTGAAATTAACAGGTTTATGAAATTGGAAGGTTGCATAAAATTCCCTAACTAATTCCACATATACAAGCATGTCAACTTTAAAATAGAGCACCCACCCGATGGCATATATCACGGCCATGACACCAATGCTAATTTTTAGGGGTTCTAGAATAGGGTGGTGAACACAGTTACCAGACACAATGGGAAGTTTATGGATTTCAGCATACCTTTCCTTTTGAAATCATCCTAGAAGGTGAGGTGATTGCGTAGTTCAAAGTTAGAAGGTGGGTGAACATGTTTCCCCTTTTTTACCTGCACCCACTTCCAAGTTCTCTCGACTTCTACATCTTCACCAGTGGGCTCTTCCAGTCAAGGTCGTTGTGGGTCGGGTTGTGCAGTTGCCTAGCTTAGACTAGCTTCCTGAGTGATGTGTCATCTGGTTGGGGAGTCAGGGACATTGACTACAAAGGTATGGCATTTTTGATTGGTCACCGCATAGTGGTTTGCATCATGGGATGAAGTATGTTCCCTTTGTGGGACCTGTGGTTCAAGTGCTGTAAAAGGCCATTGTTTTTGCGATATTGTCGCATCAGTAAGTCACCGTGTGGGTCTGAGTCTGCTGAGCTTATTGGGAAATTTTTTTCTCCTCATTGTGTTTGGTGTTTAGGGGTTTGAAAGTAGGGGTTGTTCTGATTTAGATGAAGAGATGAGGCTTGAAGTTTAGAATTAGGAGTGAGAAGTTTAGGTTAGGGTAAGGCACTGAGTGGGTGGCTATGAAAGGGACTAGGGGTGGGTAGTGATTCAAATGAGAGGGGTTAGGGTAAAGAAAAAGATTAAACTAAAATGGGCACCAAGTATCATGAGTGTAGGCCAAGGCTTATGTGGATATTTTAAGAGAGGGGTTTTTTTTTTATGGTCTTAGTATAAGCCTTGCACAAGGCTTATGCAATCAATTAAAATCACACCCCAGATATAGCACTGTGACGTAAGCCATGGGCAAGGCTTATGCCAATATTTTGACGTAGGATGCGACTAAGCCTTGGACAAGGCATATGCTAACCCTTGGGCAAGGCATGAATGGTTGGTGTAACCCATGGGCAAGGCTTATGCGTCATCTTAGTCTAAAAGCATAGTGGCTCTATGTGCAATCTTTCCTCTAATGATCTACAAGTGAAGAAAAATAAATTCCAGTTATAACAATTAGAATCAAATCATTAACAATAAAGATAATTCAAAACATTTTAAGAAAAAAAAAAAAAAAAACCTATCCCATTAAGCGCCCTTGTTTACTATCCTAGGCTAAACATTGCCTCTTTCTGTCAGTTATTATCTTTAGGGATGTCGAGGGTAAGTTCCTTAACATTTTGTGCAATGAATCCTTCATAAAAGCGCTTAAGCCAGTGCCTATTTACTTTGAAAATTTTGTGCGTGTCTAGACTCTTAATCCTGACTGCACTGTGAGGGAATGTGTTGGTGACAATGAATGGACCTAACCACCTTGAGCATAACTTTCTAAGAAACAACTTTAGGTGAGAGTCATAAAGCAATACTTTTTGCCTTATAGAGAACTATTTTTTGGAGATCATCTTATCATGGAAAGACTTTGTTTTTTCCTTTTAGATTCTTGAGTTCTCGTAAGCATCATTTTTTATCTCCTCCAATTCATGTAGTTGTAGCTTCTTCTAGCTCTATGTTGCAACTCTTACTCACCCAATAGGCTCTGTGTTCCAGTTTAATTAAAAGATGGCAAGCCTTGCCAAAGACCAGATGATAGGGTGACATCCCGACAGGGGTCTTGAAGGTTGTCTTATAGACCCATAAAGCATCAGTAGCCGTAAGCTCTAAACCTTTATGTCTGGATTGACTGCTTTCTCTAGTATGGACTTCACAACCCCATTGGAAACTTCTGCTTGCCCACTGATTTGCGGATGGCAAGCAATGGAGGTGCAGTGGGTGACATCATATATAATACCTCGAATTTTTATGCTTTGGTGTATGGTCAAAACTCTATTATTTAGGCCTAAGATGGCCATTTTAAATTTCTATCGGTATTTTGTATTTTTAATTTTATTTTTGTTTTACTAAATTTAGTATTTTGGTTTATTTAAATTATTATACTTTATTTTAATAATTTTCAAGAAAAGACAAAAAACAGAGGAAAGAACGAAAAACCAAAAAGGGGAGAAGATTCCCCAAAATCTACAGACGTGGCATCCTGCAGTCACGTCATACCAGCGTATGTTCCTCCATGCTGTGTGGGTCCCACGCCAACTACTTGTTTACTTGCTCCCAACCACCATCACCTGTCCCGTCTGGATGCATGCCATGTGTTGCCCATCTATGGCCCCTCCATGGCTATTTAAAAATCTTTCTTCCTTTATTTTTCCCTCATTTTTCCATTTTAGAAATTTTAGAGAGAGAGAGAAAGGATTTAGTGAGAGAAAGAAGCAAGAAGAAAAAAAATAAAGTAGAAGATT
Organism: Carica papaya; assembly: GCF_054855325.1. Lineage (NCBI taxonomy): Eukaryota > Viridiplantae > Streptophyta > Magnoliopsida > Brassicales > Caricaceae > Carica > Carica papaya. The sequence goes on along the minus strand of NC_142314.1, from coordinate 22,469,882 downwards.
GAGGAGTTGTCCAAGGAATACGAGAAGTCCTTCCTTTCCCTTCCTAAAGACTAATTTGACTTCGATTTTGGTATGGGAATCTTTGGTATTTTCTCTTACATTTCTAGATGCACTTTCTAGTTAAACTAAATTGCAATGTTGATGATTTGTGAATGGATTTCTATGTTGTTTTGGTGACTAATTATTTGGATATGAATGTGTGATATGATGAATGATGGTTGTACCATATGATGAAATGAGTATAATGCATGAATTTCTACAAAGATTGATGTTTGTTTAAATAGATAAGTGACATGATATTATTGAGCATGATGATTTCATACATCATTTGGGTAATAGATTATTGTTTATTATGGAGATATGGAGCATGATGTATGAAAAACAAGATGATTGGTAATTTCATGCAAGTTTGGCCCTTCGCTTTACCTTGATAATGGTGAAAAGGATTATTCTAGTGGACCTTGAACCAAGAGGATGACCTGAAGGTCAAGACTAGGTAAATATGGGCCTTCACGCTAGATATGTAAAATTGGCCTTCGGATTAGATATGTTAAATGGGTCTTCGGGCTAGATATATGAAATGGGCCTTCGAGCTGGATATGTTGTTGAATCCCCATTGCATCTAGAATATGGAAATGGTTGTGTTGAACATGAAATATACAAAGAAAAGAATAAGAAATTTGCTATGAACATGGAATAAGCAAGTGAAAAGAATGGAAAAAATCATTCGACTGCTATATCTAAGAGGTTTTTGTTTCTCCCTCCTCTAAATAAATGTTGTGGAATCGCTCTTTGTGATGATCAGCATTCTATCTGACGAGAGTGGATACGCATTAGGAATATGTAGGACAACAATGGCAATGTACAATCGTGGTCATTTTTTAAATGGGAAAATAAAATTGGCCCGAAAAGTGGTTGGTGATCCACAGTGGTAGTCAGGGATCCCCACTACCCTCAGTGGATATATGTTGTAACATTTTTGCACGGAGGTCAGTAAAAGACTTAACAAAACATATATATGATTAAGAATACTATATGAGACTCGATGATGTTTTTGTATGATGGTTCTTCTGCTTATTCTAAGATTATTGGGTATGTTGCTTATCTAATATCTATTGAATACTTGACATGCTTGGATATGCCTTATGTGACATAATACGCTTGCTTATGATGTTGATTGAATGTACTCTTTGCTTGGTTATACATCTAGTTCACTAGATTTTTTTAAAGAAAGACAAATGTTTCTAAATATATGAATGTATTCATCCTCCAGCGCCCCTCCAAGGGAAGAGGTTTATATAAAAATATTGCTCAGGTTATTTACTTTTAAAACCTTAGTCGTGTGGTTTAAATACTATTTTCCTTACTGAGTTTACATGGAACTCACCCCTACTCCATGCCACCCAGATGATGTGGAAGTTGATGATTTGATCCCCAAGTTGTCTCTTGAAGTTTGATTAGACCTATTCACAGATCCATAATAATTCTTTAGGACATAATTCGAGTGTAATAGTTTATTCTACACTCTGATGTAATATCTTGTAAGGACTCTACCTTTTCTATTTAATACTTAGGATTGGCATTTTATGGTCTCTGATTAAATATTAAACTTAGAATGCTTATTAGAGATTTTTAAATTTCCATTTCAATGTTAAAGTTATTTGTAGCACTCATAACTACTTGGTCGTTGGCTCTCTTCTACCCATTAGGTATTTAGGATGTTACAAAATAGTATCAAAACCTAATTCTAGGAAGATCCTTTACACCAAGATTTATAGTTTAGACTTTTAGAAAACCTTAAAAAATTCTTAGAATTAGAAATGACCTTTTCTTTGTACTCATCAAGCTTTTTGTCTCCCTTTTGAAGGATTAATGACTCGAGGGAGACCATTTGTAGAACACCCCGAGGCTTAGGATACTCCGACCAAGGCTGAGTTTACTAAGTTATTCTGACTCATCTAGGGTTTGACCACTATTGTAAGTCATAACTGAAACAAGCCACATCCTGCCAATGATTTTCATCATGTAGATAAAACCATTTCACAAATAAATCTCAAAGTTTAGGAGACTAAACACTCCTTCTTTGACTGCCCGATCCTTTGGCCGCAGAAGCTTGGATTCTGCAAATAGAAAATTTTTTCTCTATTTTTGGACGTAACTAAGGAACAGAAGGTCCCTTTAGCTGCTTCCATGTTCACAAGTGAAGTCGAGCACTGATGGCGACTTAACAAGGATTTCTTGCCCACTTCTACCGCCTGGGATATTTTTATGGATGCATTTCTAGAGGACATCTTCCTGGTTTATGTACGAGAGAAAAAGGAAGAGAAATTTTAGGACCTACACAAAAAACATATGACAGTTAACTAGTATGTCGCTAGGTTTGTTCAGTTGTCCAAGTTTTCCCTCTAGGCGTGATCATTTATTAGGGGTTCATAGTACTTAACATTCAGGAGATGGAAGCAATTGCTGAGTGTAGCCAATCTTAGCAAGACCATCGATGGACCCCATTACTGAATAATCCTAATAAATCTCGATAATAAGGAATTTTGTACTTAGATACCCTAGAGGAACTCAATCACTCAGTCTTTGACAAGTTGTGAGGGTAATATAGTACCCTTGCAGAAGGACTATGTAAAGTAAAATAAAGAGTTTTAGAATATGTTACAATCAAACCACTTAAATTTTGAATCTATGAGACTGGAATACTAGTTCTCGGTGAATGAACCTTAGTTTAGGAGTATTTAGAAGAAAAGTAATTGTAACACTCCGCTCAGCACTGTGCTTAATTTGTGTTTGAAAAATCCTAATTATTCGGGCCTTAAGGCCATATGGAACTCATTTATTTTATTCCACAGTTTATTATCGTAATTCGTAAATTCTGCCAATTTTTATTTTATTTTATTTTATTTAAATTTAATTATTTAACTATCCTTTTTTAAAAATAAACAATTTTCATAAAAAATAGAAAAAAGGGGGAAAAATCCTGTGGGAATGGGCTTCCCATGTCGGAGCCCGCAGGCCAGCTCCTGTGCACAGCTAGGTAGCCCGGCACCTGCAGGCTAGGCCTGCAATACACGTGCCAAGTGAGTGAGGCCACTACCGCATCGGCTAGTGTGTCGCCGCCCACCTCGAGTGGTATGTCGCCGCTGGTGGAGGAGATTTTTCTCCTCCATTTTTCATGCCTAGCATCTTTTTACTCTTTCTCTCTTCACCGAATTTTGCCACTTGGTCCAAATCAAAGGGCTTCTATTTTCTATAAATAGGAGCCTTTCCTCCCATTTTCTCCACACTTCTATTTTTCCACCTTTTAAGAGTTAGAGAAAGAGAGAAAAAAAGTGATCTAGAGAGAGAAGTTGAGGAAGAAAATAAGAATAGTGTATAAGAAATTACTAAGGTTTCGGTAAGGAATTTAATATTTCTTTAAACATCTTAAGGGAAATTTTTATATAAAAAGAAAAGATTAAATTGATAATTCTATGATTTTTTCTGTTTTGCATGCTTTGTGTTTGTAGCTTAATAAGTTAAATCGTTCTTAATTTCAAGCATGTTATGTGAGTGATAGATAATTGATAATTTACATGTAATTAAAATAATATGAAATTGGTAAAGTTATCTGAAAAAGAAAAAGAAAAAAACAGAAAGAAAAAGTTGAATGAAATAAGAATGGTCCGAAATATGTATCTGTATTGACATGCATAATGCATCAAGTATCTCATTATACTTTTTATCTTTGAGGGGTATCTGTTTCCCTATCTCTATTTGGGGTATCTATTTACTCCCTCTCCCATCTGGTATGAAAAGACATAAGAGGATCGCTCCCTGTGGATAAAGGCATTCCCTCTGACGAGAGTGGTAACGCGAATATCTGTTAGGGGTCACCTATAGCTAAGTACTATTATAACACTCTGCCCATCAGTATACTTAAATGATTTCGAAACCTTATTTATTTAGGCCTTTTGCCACATTAAACTTAATTAATTTACTCTATTTAATATTTATCACGATTCCTAAATTTGGTTAATTTTTATTTTGCTTTTATTTAAATTTATTTGATTATATTTTCTCTTAAATTTTATTATTTAATTTTTATTTAGCTTATTTAAATTAATTACAAAAAAATGAGAAAAATTAGAAAAATAGCAAATCGAGATGAAAATCTCACGGGAAAGATCCCACAAGGAGATAGGTTGCTCGCGGGGGTGTTGGGCATTGTGCGCGCACATATGTGGGCATAATAGCCGCAGGACATGCGCAGAATGCACGTCCCATCCGCGAACACGCACGCACGGGATGTGCACATGGCACGAGGTTTAACTTGCGCGCATCCAGTCTCGCGCAGGCAAGTTGTCCATGTGTCACCTTGCGCACCGTACACGTAGTAAGTCTGTGCGCAGTAGGCCTGCACACAGCGCCCAGTGCGCCGAGGCCCTGCACATGTGGCAGGAGGCTTGTGCGCTAGCAAGCTAGTCTGCAATGCACCACTGCTGCCTCAGGCGGCGCATCACTACCGTCGATGGAGGAGGCCCTCCTCCCTCATTTTTTATGCCGAGCATCTTTTTCTTATCTTTTTTCACTGGATTTCACCACTTGGCATGAATCCAACATTTCCAAAACTTTATAAATTTCCTTTCCCCTTCCCTTCCTCTCCACACTTCCATTCTTCCATTTTTTAAGATTTAAAGAAATAGAGAGAGAGAGATAGTAGCCTAGTGAGAGAAGAAGAGAAAGAAAGGAGAACGATGAAGGAGAAAATATCGAGGTTTTGGTAAGGAATCTAGTATTTCTTTTGACTTCTTAAGAAGTATTTTTAAATAAACTAATTTAATATGATTGTTATTTTGCCTGTTTTGTATGCCTCTGTGTTTACATGAGTCGAATTGTTCTAGTTTCAAGCATGTTATGTGAATTGAAGATATTTTATGAATTTGCATGTAATAAATATAATATGTAATTGGTAAAAGTTAAAAGTATAAAGGAAAAGAAAAAGAGAAAAGTGGAATGAAGCCTGTATGATCTGAAGTGTATCTGTATTGAGATACATATTGCATCAAGTATCTCCTTAGGCTTCTTATCTCCTGAGATATTTGTTCTCCTTGCCCTTCAGGGTATCTATTTTCCCCTCCCGTATCTAGTTTAAAAAGACATAAGAGGACCACTCCTAGTGGATGATGGTGTATCCTCTTACGAGAGTGGTATTGCACTATCACTATCTATAGGGGTCACCCATGGCTAAGTAATGTCTTGACTATAGATATCTGTTAGGGCCGCTATCGCTGGTACGACTGTGATCATAGATCATACCATGGTTTGGCCAGTCAGAAATGAGCCTGAGTAAATTGTCATATCTGTATCTAATCTGGTCATTCCACTTGGGTAGTTAAAAATCTGTATCTTCCCTCAGAGATGGAAGTTGTAACGACTTCACGAAACATGACATGAAAATGTGAGCATTTCATTATTTATTTGATTTTCTCTATCATCTGGCATGATGTATGTTTTATTGTCTATATTAATGTACCAATTTCAATTTCTTAACAAATAAATAGTTTTTCATAATGTGAGATAGGTAAATAAGGAGGTTAAATGGTAAGCTCTTAAGTCAAAATAATTAAGTTTTTTAATCTTACGATGTTAATTTAATATTATTTTTCTTACTAAGCAAATAGAACTCACTCTTTCCATGTCCCCCCAGATGATGAAAAAAGTGAGGAATCGCAGGCTGACCTACTCTTGGAAGTCTATGAGGATCTCGTGGATCCACAAGTCTTAGTGCATGACTATTCACGTACTCTGATGAGCCCAATAACATAGTAAAAGAAGTGGTCCTTATATTTTGTTTTGTATTTTGCAGCCACTTTTGGCCTCAGCATATATATGTATTAGAATTCATATGTATTTATAAGAGATTTGTAATAATTTTGTTATGCTATATAAATTTTATCATGCACTCGTTATTCTGTATCTGTATTTGACACCCATTTATCTTAATTAGCAATTGGGATGTCACAGATAGTATCAAATTAGAATTTTACGGATCAAATCCCTTACTCTAAGGTCTTAGCTAGATGAACCCTTTAGAATACCTAAGAAAGAAATAAGTCCACTTTTTAAGATTAGACCACCAACTCGTGTATTCCTTTCTTTTGTAGGAATGACGCGAGGAAGACCATCCATAGAGTGTATCGAGCAACCTGAAGCCCAGGATCATCCGAATAGAACTGAATTTGTAGAACTTTTCGAGCCATCCAAGGATTAACTATAGCCATAGGACAAAATCAAGCCAACCCTTGTCCACCCCCTACTCTTGAATACCGAAACACATATCGGTTTATCTCCCACAATGTAGTAGAATTTAGAAAACTTAACCGCTCCACACTTTGAATGTGGCCCTTATCCTTTAGTAGCCAAAGCCTAGAACCTATAGATAGGGAAGCTCTTCTCTATCCTAGACCTGACTAAAGAATAAAAAGTTCTTCTTGTAGCTTTCATGTTAAACAGTGAAGTAGAACACTGGTGGCGACTTAAGAAAGATGTCCTGCCTACCCCTACTAACTGGGAAGTTTTCATGAATGCTTTCTTTAAAAACTTCTTCCCTGCCTATGTTTGGGAAAAGAAAGAGAAGGAATTTCAGGACCTTTGCCAAGGAAGTCTGTCTATTGCCCAGTAAGTAGCCCGTTTTTTCAACTGTATAGGTTTACCCCTTTGATGGCCACCTCCGAAAGCTGAAAAGCTAGGAAGTTTCTCAAGGCCCTTCGTGCCGATATTTATGACTAGGTCACGATGCTGAGACCTAGCTCGTATATGGAGGTGCTAGGACATGCCCAGTTAGTCGAATACCTCATTTCGGCCAAGGACCATTGCCCGAGTCTATATCAAACCACAACAACCCCAACAGTCTAGAAGAATATTTCTCGACCTAGTAAGTAGCCACCTCAATAAATGAATCAGAGTTGTCCTTCCTCCTACCTTGCCTCAACCAACTAGATAGCCTACCTGACCTACCCAGTCCTGTCAGCATTGTGGTCGTTCGCATGGTAACCTGCCCTGTCGATGTATCAATAACGCCTGTTATTAGTGCGAAAACACCTAACACCTTATAAAAAATTACCCCCAACAACCAAAGGATGTAGCCTGGCCCGTAGCACAAGGTCGAGTGTACCACTTAGATGAATATGGTGCCCCTCCTGTCCTTATCCAAGTATTCTTTCTATTCATAACACTTCTGCCAAGGCTTTGATCGATACAGGTGCAACTCACTCTTTTAGTTCCCATGCATTTATTTGTAATATGGAGTTTAGACTGGAACGTTTAGGAAAAACACTAGTGATAAAAACTCCCTCTAAGGGACTACTAGAGGCTCACTGTATATATAAGGATTGTAGGATTAAAACTTCAGGAATACAGGTATGTGTAAACCTGATACTGTTAGATTTTGTAAAATTTGCTGTAATATTAGGAATGGACTGGTTAGAAAGGTATTGAGCTATAATAGATTGTGAAAATAAAATTGTAACCTTACGATCCCTGAAAAAGAAACAAAAATTGTTGTTATTATTTTCCTAACAATTAAATGAACAGGAATATGGGTGCTGATCTTGCTATGTTTTCTATACCAATTGTTTGCAATTTTTCGGATGTCTTTCCCATCAAACTGCCTAGTCTACCTCCGCCATGTGAAGTAGAGTTCTTGATTGAATTGTTGCCTGGAACCCAGCTGATCTCGAAGTCTGCTTATCGCATGAATCGCACTGAGCTAACAAAGCTGGAATATCAATTTTCTGACCTTATCACCCAAAAATTTATTTGGCCTAGCCATTCTCTTTGGGGCGCTCAGGTGTTGTTCGTGAAGTAAAAGAATTGTTCCATCTGAATCTGTGTGGACTACAGGAAAATCAACCAATTGACCGTTAAAAGCAAGTACCCTTACTCTAGATTCATGATCTCTTTGACCAACTGCAAGGAGTCACAGTCTTCTCTAAGATCGCTCTTAAGACTGGATATCACTAGTTGAGAGTTAAAGAAGAAGATATTCTAAAAATTGCATTTTAGTGCAGGTACAGTTTGTACGAGTTTAGGATGATGTCATTCGGATTGACCAATGCCCTAGCAGCCTTTATGGATCTAATAAACTGAGTTTTCCAGCACGCACTAGATCAGTACGTCATCGTTTTTATTGATGACATTCTTGTGTACTCCAAAAGCCTTGAGAAACACGTTGGGTATTTGACTGAAGTGTTGGAGACTTTCTGCCAAAACCAACTGTATGCAAAACTAAGCAAATGCTCCTTTTGGTTGGATTGAGTTTTTTTTTTCGGTCACGTAATCTCAGGTGAACGAGTTTCTATAGACCCGTCCAAGGTGGAATCGGTGGTCAATCGGAATCTGCCCACCAACATGGTTGAGGTACGTAGTTTTCTTGGCTTAACAGGCTACTACCATTAACGGATTCGCCAAGATTGCTACCCCTATGACTCAACTCACCTGAAAGGGCATACCTTTCGTTAAGAATTGTGAATGCAATGAAAACTTCATGGAACTTAAGTGTCGTCTCACCTCTGTCCCTCTGTTAATCCTCCCTGATGATGTTGGGAGATTCCAAGTTTATTGCGATGCATCTCATATTGGTTTGGGGTGTGTCCTGATGCAATATGGTAAAGTAGTGCCTTTGGGTCCCGACAGCTCAAAACTCATGAGCAGAACTACCCTACCCATGACCTGGAGTTGGCAGCCATTATCTTTACCTTGAATATATGGCATCATTACCTGTATGGTCAGACTTTTAAAATCTATACTAACCATAAGAGTCTCAAATACATCTTCTCTCAGTGGGAGTTAAACATGAGGCAAAGGTGCTTGATGGATCTTCTGAAGGATTACAATTGCCAGATCATTTATCACCTCGGGAGAGGGAATGTAGTCGTTGACGCACTAAATCGAAAGGAGTCTGTCGTGCTGTCTCAAACCATGGACCTCCAATTGGAAGATGATGGACACTGTACAATCACTCCGTTTTAGCTACTATGGCAAGGGCACCTATCTCGCCCAGATCCGAGCCATACAAGATCTCTTTATAAAGATCTGAGAAGCACAGACCACGAACTTAGAACTTACTAAGAATCTAGATAAGCTCACTTTTGACGAATCCTCTGATTTTAGGATCTCTAATGATGGACTGTTCAGATTTCATAACCGAATTTGGGTCCCTATTGTTGTACGTACAAATGTACTCAAGACCACTCATGCTTCCAATTTATCCATCCATCTCGGGAGTACCAAAATGTACTGGGACTAGAAGAGACAATATTAGTGGCTAAGAATAAAGAAGGATATAGTTGACTGTCTCTCGATGCCTCACTTGTCAACGAATAAAGGCAAAACATCAGAAACCTGGTGGCTTGCTACAAGGTGTTTCGATCTCCAAATGAAAATGGGAGCATGTAACTATGGACTTTATCATCGAATTTTTGAGAACCTGTTCTGGTCGAAATGCCATCTGGGTCATCGTCGATAGCCTAACCAAGAATGCCCCTTTTTTGCCTACTCGAACCACAAACTCCACCAGTAAGTTAGCCCGCCTATATGTTGATGAGATTGTTCGACTTCATAGAGTTCCCTCATCTATTGTGTCCAACAGCGATCTCTGGTTCACTTCTCACTTTTGGGACAGCTTTCAAGAAGCTCTAGGGTCTGGGTTGTACTTCAACACCGCTTATCATCCCCAGACGGATGGCCATTTAGAATGTACAATCAAGACATTGGAAGACATTTGTGTGCTTACATTCTCGACTTATAATGGTATGAGTATCTTCTTCTTTGTTAATGCACTTATAATAATAGTTATCATTCCAGCATCGATATGGCCCTATATGAAGCATTGTATGGAAGGCCATGCCGTTCCCCTACTTGTTGGAGTGAAGTTGGGGACAAGCACCACTTAGGACCAGACTTCATTCAAGAGACCATTAAGAAGGTCGCAATCATCTGCAAGAACTTGGCAACTGCCCAGAGCCGACAAAAGAGTTACGCCGACAATCGTAGGTGACTCTTGGAGTTTGCTATGGGAGATCAAGTTTTCCTAAAATTTTACCCCTATAAAGGCAAGATGCAGTTTGAGAAGAGAGGGAAATTGAGCCCTCATCATGTGGGACCTTTTTCGATCATCGATCTCATTGGACCTGTGGCATACTGTCTCGCTCTATCTCAAGAGTTCACAGGTCTGCATGATGTCTTTCATGTCTTGATACTCAAGAGGTACCACCCAAATCTTTCTCATATTATTCCTTGTGATGAGGTGTAGGTACAGAGTGACATGACTTATTGGAGGTTCCTATAGAGATTCTTGGGTGGACCGATAAGGTCTTGCGTAACAAGACAATTCCTATGATGAAGGTACGATGGCAGCATCATACCCCAGAAGAAGTGACATGGGAGTTGGCGGGCCAAATGAGAGAAAAGTATCCAGACTTATTTGAGACAAATATGGGAACCTAATTCCTTTTAAGGTGGGGGATGTAACATCACGCCCATCACTGTGCTTAAATGATTTGGAAATCTTATTTATTCGGGCCTTTAACCATGTTAAACTTAATTAATTTACTCTGATATTTATAACGATTCGTAAATCTGGTTAATTTTTATTTTTCTTTTATTTAAATTTATTTAATTATATTTTCTTTTAAATTTTATTATTTAATTTTTATTTAGCTTATTTAAATTAAATATAAAAAATTGAGAAAAATTAGAAAAATGGGGAATCAAGAAGAAAATCCTGCGGGAAAAATCCTGCAGGGAGACAGGTTGCCCGAACGGGTGCTGGGCACTGCGCGCACACGCATGCACACACCGTAGCCACGGGAGGTGCGCACAACGTGAACGTCCCATCTGCACACACACAAGCACGGGACGTGCATATAGCGCACACCTCCCATCCGTATGCACCAAGTGGGTTTAGGACCTGTGCCATCCTGTCGTGTGTAGACGGGCCATCCACACATCAACTTGCACGTAGATAAGCACCGTAGACTGTTGACACGCCATCTGTACAGTAAGCCTACGGGATAAGCCCTGTGCGCAGCACCTAGTGTGCCAAGGCCCTACGCGCGAGGCAGGAGGCCTGTGCGCCTGCAAGCTAGCCTGCAACGTGCCGACTGGGGCACTGCCACCTCAGGCAGTGTGCCACTGCTGCCTTAGGTAGTGCACCACTGCGACCAGTGGAGGAGGCCTTCCTCTCTCATTTTTCGTGTCAAGCATCTTTTTTTCCTTTCTCTTCACTGAATTTTGGCATTTGGCACAAATCCAACAATTTCAAAACTCTATAAATTGCCCTTCCCCTTCCCTTCCTCTCCACACGTCCATTTTCCAAGATTTAGAAAGAAAGAGAGAGAGAGAGAGAGATTGTAGTCTAATGAGAGAAGAAAAGAAAGAAAGGAGAATGATGAAGGAGAAAACATTAAGGTTTCGGTAAGGAATCTAGTATTTCATTCGATGTCTTGAGGAGTATTTTTATATAAACTAATTTAATATGATTGTTATTTTGCCTGTTTTGTATGTCTTTATGTTCACATGAATCAAACTGTTCTTGTCTTCAAGTGTGCTATGTGAATTGCAGACACTTGATGAATTTACATATAATAAATATAATATGTAATTGGTAAAAGTAAAAAGTATAAAATAAAAGAAAAAGAGATAAGTGGAATGAAATCTGTATGGTCTAAAGTGTATCTGTATTGACATGCATATTACATCAAGTGTCTCTTTAAGCTTTTTATCTCTGAGAGATATCTATTCCCCTTGCCCTTCAGGGTATCTATTTTCCACTCCCCTATCTGCTTTGGAAAGAAGTAAGAGGACCACTCCTAGTGGATGACGGCGTATCCTTTGACGAGAGTAGTATCACACTATCTATAGGGGTCACCACGGCTAAGTAATGTCATGACTATAGATATCTGTTAAAGCCACTATGGCTGGTACGGCTGTGGTCATAGATCATACCACGGTTTGGCCAGTTGGAAATGGGCATGAGCAAATTGTCGTATCTGTATCTAATATGCTCATTCCACTTGAGTAGTTGGAAATCTATATCTTTCCTTAGAGATGGAAGTTATAATGACTTCGTGAAGCATGACACGAAAATCTAAGCATTTAATGATTTATTTAATTTTCTCTATTATCTGGCATGATGTATGTTTGGTTATCTGTATTAATGTACCAATTTTTTAACAAATGAATGATGTTTCATAATGTAAGGTTGGTAAATGAGGAGGTTAAATGGTAAGCTCTCAAGTCAAAATAATTAACTTTTGAAAACTTACGATGTTAATTTAATATTATTTTTTTTACTGAGCATTAGAACTCACTCTTTCTATGTACCTCCAGATGAGTGAAAAAGTAAGGAATCGCAGGCTGACTTACCCTTGAAAGTCTACGAGGATCCTGTGGATCCACAAGTCTGAGTGCATGATTGTTCCCGCGCTCTGATGAGCCCAATAACATAGTGAAAAAAGTTGGCCCTTATGTTTTGTTTTGTATTTTGTAGCCACTTTTGGCCTCAATATATGTATGTATTGGAACTCATATATATTTGTAAGGAATTTCTAATAATTTTATTATGCTCCATAAATTTTATCATGCACTCATTATTCTGTATCTGTATCTGACACCCATTTACCTTAATTAACACTTAGGATATCACAACTGTCGTGACCATAGAATATCTTATAGGACCACTATGGTTTGTACAACCGTAGTCATATATCATGCCATGGTTTGGCAAGCTGAAAATGTGCCTAAGCAAATTGCCATTACCTATATCTGATCTGGTCATTTCACATGGATAGTCGGAATTCTGTATCTACCTTCAAAAATAAAAGTTGTAATGACGCGAAGCATGACACAAAAATTCGAGCATTTCATGATTTATTTGATTTTCTCTATTGTTTGGTATGCTGTGTGTTTTATTTTTAATTGTTGGCTATAACATGATGTTTTCTTTATAAATAACTTGTTTTCATAAGATAAGATAGGTCTACGGCGTAACCAAATAGTAAGTATTTATGTTAAAATAATTCACCTTTTAAAACCTTACGATGTTATCAAAATACTATTTTCCTTATTGAGCATATGGAACTCACTCTTTCTATGCCCCTACCCCAAATGAGGAAGATAATGAGAAACCATTAGCTGACCTACCCATTAACGTTTATGAGGATCCCATGGATCCGCAATACTTAGTACATGATCGTCCCCGCACTCTCATGAGTCCAATAGTATAATGAAAGAAGTGGCCCTAATTTGTATTTTTTCATTGTATTTTGCAGCCACTTCTGAACTTAATTATGTATGTAATTGGAACTCATATATTTGTTAGGGATTTATATTAATTTGCTCTGCTGCATATAATTTTTATCATGCACTCATAATTTTATTTCTGTCTCTAACACCCACATGCCTTAATTAGCATATGGGATGTCACAGATGGTATCAGAGCATATTACACAAACCAAATCCCTTATAACTGAGGTCGTAGGTAGAAAGACCCTTAGAATACCTAGGAAGAATAAGTCCTCTTTTCCAAATTAGACTACTAACTGGTGTCTTCCTTTCTTTTATAGTAATGACATGAGAAAGACCATCCGTAGAGCGTACTGAGAGACTAGAAGCCCAAGATCCTCCAATCAGGGTTGACTTTGCCGAACTCTTCTGAGTCATCCAAAGATTAATTGCAGCCGTAGGAAAAAAATCAAGCCAACTCTTGTCTATCTCCTACCCCAGAATACTGAACAGTTGAGAGGTCTATTTCTCATAACATAGCAGAGTTTAAGAAGCTTAACCCGCCACATTTTGAAGGTGGCCCTGACCCCTTAGTAGCCGAAGTTTGGATCCTCCAGATAGAGAAACTTTTCTCTATCCTAGACCTAATTGAGGAACAAAAGGTTCCTCTAGTAGCCTTTATGTTAAACGGTGAAGTGGAACACTGGTGGCGACTAAAGAAGGAAGTCCTACCTATCCCTACCACCTGGGAAGTTTTCATGGATGCATTATTTGGCAACTTTTTCCTTGCCTATGATCGAAAAAAGGAGGAGGAATTTCAAGATCTCCACTAAGGAAACTTAACGGTTGCCCATTATGCAGCCTATTTTATCCTACTATCTAGGTTCGCCCCTTTAATAGTCACCTCCAATAGTCGTAATGTTAGGAAGTTTTTAAAAGGCCTACGTGTTGCGATGCGATGCTGAGACCAAGCTCGTATACGGAGTTAGAACATGCCCAGTTAGTCGAATACATCATCTCGATCAGGCACCAACGCATTGCCTGAGTTTGTACCCAACAACAATAACCCCAATAACCTTGAAGAAGATTGCCTGACCTAGCAAGTAGCCACCTCGATAAATGAACTAGAGTTGTCCTTCCTCCTACCTTGCCTCCACCAACTGGATAGCCTACCTGACCTACCTAGCCTTGTCAGTATTGAGGTCGCTTGCATGGCGACCTACCCTATCGACGTATCAATTACGCTTTGTTATTGGTGCGGAAGTAGCCAACATTTTACAAAGGACTACCTCCAATAATCGAAAGACGTGGCCAGGCCTGTAGCATTAGGTCGTGTGTACCAATTAGATGAACCTAATGTTCTCCCCCATTTCCGTTCTTATCTAGAGTATGTTTTCTATTCATGACATGTTTGCCAAAGCTTTGATCGATACAGGTGCTACTCACTCTTTTATTTCATGTGCATTTGCTTGTAAACTTGTTATTAGGCCAAAACCTTTAGCGAAGATATTAATGGTAGAGACTACCTCTAAGAGACTATCAGAAGCTCACTATATATATAAGGATTGCAAGATATAGGCTTCAAAGATAGAAGTATTTGTGAACTTGATACTATTAGATTTCTCAAGATTTGGTGTGATATTACGAATGGACTGGTTAGAAAAATATAGAGCAATAATTGATTGTGACAGTAAAGTTGTAACCTTGCGATCCCCAAAAAGAGAATAAAATCTATTGTTATTATTTATCTTAATAATTGAATAAATAGGAATATGGGTGTGGATCCTATTGTGTGTTCTATACTAATTGTTTCCAACTTTTTAGAACTCTTTCCCATCAAACTTTCTGGTCTACCTCCCCCACAATAGGTGGAATTTCTAATTGAACAACTACTTAGAACCCAACCAATCTCGAAGCTCACCTATCGTATGAGTCGTGCTGAGCTAGCAGAGCTAGAAAAAGAAGGATCGTTTGTCCACCCTAGTCATTCTCCTTGGGGCACTCCAGTATTATTTGTTAAAAAGAAGGATCGTTCCCTCAGACTCTGCATGGACTACTGGAAACTTACTAAGTAATGGTTAAAAACAAGTACCCCTTACCTCGAATCGATGACCTCTTTGACCAATTATAAGGAGCCACGATCTTCTCCAAGATCGATCTCATAATAGGATATCACCAGCTGAGAGTCAAAGAGGAAGATATTCTGAAGACCATTTTTATACGTAGGTACAGTTTGTACGAATTTAGAGTAATGTTGTTCAGGTTAACCAATTCCCCTGCAGCCTTCATAGACCTCATGAATGGAGTTTTTTGGCACACACTAAATCAGTACGTCATCGTATTTATTGACGACATCTTAGTGTACTTCAAAAGCCTGGAGGAATATGTAGTACACTTGTCTAAAGTGTTGGAGACCCTGCCAAAACCAATTGTATGCTAAACTTAGCAAATGTACCTTCTAGTTGGATCAAGTTTCCTTCTTCGGCCATGTAATTTTAAGAGAAGGAGGTTCTATATCTTTGGCTTGACAGGTTACTATCAGCGATTCATCAATGAATTTTCTAAAATTTTTGCTCCATTGACCCAACTCACCCGAAAGGGCATGCCATTTGTTTAGAATTACGAATGTGGTGAAAGCTTTATAGAATTGAACTGTCGTCTTAGCTCTGCTCTGGTGTTGATCCTCCCTAACAACACTGGAAGGTTTTAGATTTACTGTGATGCATCTCATATTGGCTTGGGGTGCATTTTGATGTAGCATGGTAGAGTGGTCGCTTATGGATCCTGACAGTTAAAACTGCGTGAGTGAAACTACCCTACTCATGACCTGGAATTGGTGACCATTATTTTTGCCCTGAAAATATGGCTTCATTACTTGTTTGGTCAAACATTCAAGATTTATACTAACCACAAGAGTTTGAAGTAAATTTTCTCTCAGAGGGAGTTAAATATGAGACAAAGACATGGACTAATCTCCTAAAGGACTATGACTGCAAGATCATCTATCACCCCCGTAGAGAAAATATAGTCACTGATACACTAAGCCGAAAGGAGTCTGCAGTGTTGGCCCAAACCATGGCCTCCAGTTGGAAGTTAATAGATGTTATGTAGTCGCTCCGCCTCAACTACTATGGTAAAATTACCTACCTCGCTCATATCCGAGCTCTGTTGGATTTCTTCATGAAAATTTCAGAAGCTCATTCCATGGATCAGGAACTCACCAAGAATCTAGGAAGTTCTCTTCTAACAAATTTTATGATTTCAGGATTTCATATGATGGACTATTTAGATTTTGGAATTGAATTTGGGTTCCCATTGCTATAAGGGCGGATGGTCTCAAAACTGCCCATGCCTCCAAGTTATCTATCCACCTTGGGAGTACCAAGGTGTACTGAGACTTAAAGTTCCAAAACTGGTGCCAAGAATGAAAAAGGACATAGTCAACTACGTCTCCTAATGCCTTATATGCCAAAGGATTAAGGCAGAACATCAGAGACCCAGTGGTTTATTACAAGGCCTCATGATTCCAGAATGGAAGTGGGAACATGTACCATTGATATTGTCATTGGACCCAGGACCTATTCTGGTCAAAATGCTATTTGGTTCATTGTTGATAGACTAATCAAGACCGCCCATTTTTTCCCATCAGGATCACTGACTCCACCAGCAAATTGACTCGTCTTTATTTTGTTGAGATTGTTCAACTTCATGGCGTTCCCTCATCCATTATGTCCAATCAAGATCCTCGGTTTACCTCCAAATTTTAGGACAGCTTTTAGGAAGCTCTAGGGTCTAAATTATACTTCAACATCAGTTATCATCCCCAAACAGATGGCCAGTCAGAATGTACAATCCAGACGTTAGAAGATATGTTATGTGCTTGCGTTCTTGACTTTGGCGATAACTGGTATGAATATCTTCCCCTATGTGAATTTTTTAACAATAATAGTTATCATTCCAACATTTACATGGCTCTATATGAAGCCCTGTATGGTATACCTTATCGTTCTCCCACTTGTTATAGCAAAGTCGGAAACCAGCATCATTTGGGACCGGACTTCATCCAAGAGACTGTTGAGAAGGTCGCGATCATTTGTAAGAACTTTGTTATCGCCCAAAGTTGTCAAAAGAGTTACACTGATAATCATAGGCGACCCCAGACCAGGTCTTCCTTAATGTTTTGCCTTATAAGGGAAAAATGTGGTTTGGGAAAAGAGGGAAGTTAAGCCCTCGGTATGTGGGACCTTTTTGGATCATTGAATGCATTGGACCCGTGGTGTACCACCTTACTCTACCCCGACAGTTTATGGCTTTTACATGATATTTTTCATGTCTCGATGATCAAAAGATACCACCCTGACCCTTCTCATATCATTCCTCATGATGAGACACAAGTACAAGCCGATAGACTTATGTGGAATTTCCCATGGAGATTCTTAGATGGACCGAACAGGTCTTGCACAACAAAATGATTCCCATGGTGGAGGTGAAAAGGCAACATCATACACCAAAAGAGGCAACATGGGAGCTGGAAACGAGATGAGGAAAAAGTTTTCGGACTTGTTCAAGACAAATTTGGGGACCAAATTTTTCTAAGGTGTAGGGGATGTAACACCCCACTCACCATTGTGCTTAATTTGTATTTGAAAAACTGTAATAGTTCAGGCCTTAAGGCAACACTGAACTCATTTATTTTATTCTACAGCTTATTATCGTAATTTATAGATTATACCGATTTTTATTTATCTTGATTTTATTAATTTTATTTAGTTTTATTTTGATTTAATTATTTGATTTTTATTTTTAAAATGGACAATTTTAGGAAAAAAGAAAATATGGGGAAAAATCCCACGAGAAAAATCCTGCAGGAATGGGATACTTGTGTGGGCGCCTGTGCGCATGAATGCTCACGTACGCACGCACGACAAGCACCGAACGTGCGTGCAGAACACACGTCCCATCGCACGCGGTGCGGAGAACAGGCATGCACATGTGTCCTATCGCATTCAGGCAGGACCAGTTCACACGCGTCACATCGCGCGCAGACAAGCAAGCGCCACACACTATGCGTGCAAACAGACAAGTGCCACACACTGTGCATGTGCCGTCCGTGCAACAGGCCTATACGGATAGGCCTGTACGACTGGGCCCTATGTACACTAGGCCTGTGCACGGCGCACCAGCGTACCTAGGCCCTACGTGCGCGCAAGCCAGCTCTTGCTTGCGGCTAGGTAGCGCCTACAAGCTAGGCTTGCAGCGCGCGTGCCGGGCAGTTAAGGCCACTGTCACCTCGAGCGACGTACTACCTGGTGGTGCCACCGCCAATTGAGGAGGTTTCTCTCCTTCGTTTTTCAGGCCAAACATCTTTTTTGTCTTCACTGAATTTCGCTATTTGGTGGAAGTCCAATGGCTCTTATTTTCTCTTCACTTCTATTCTTCCACCTTTCAAGAGTAAGAGAGAAAGAGAGAGAAGGAGAGAGAAAAAAGAAGAATGGTGTAGAATAAATTATCAAGGTTTCGGTAAGGAATTTATTATTTTTTTAAACGTCTTAAGGGCAATTTTTAGACAAAAAGAAAAGATTAAATTAATAATTCTATGATTTTGCTAGATTTGCATGCTTTGTGTTTGTAGGCTTAATAAGTTGAATTGTTCTTGATTTCAAGCATGTTATGTGAGTGATAGACACTTGATGATTTGTATGTAATTAAAATAATATGAAACCGATAAGGTTATCTAGAAAATAAAAAAAAAAGTAGAATGAAGCATGAATGGTCCGAAGTATATATATGTATTGACATGCATAACACATCAAGTGTCTTATTAGACTTTTTTCTCTGAGGGGTATCTGTGCCCCTATCCCCATCTGGGATATCTATTTTTTCCCTCCCTTATATGGTCTAGAAAGACGTAAGATGACCACACCTTGTGGATGATGGCGTACCCTCTGACGAGAGTGGTGACGTGAACATCTGTTAGGGGTCACCTTTGGCTAAGTATTGTCATGATCATAGAATATCTTATAGGACAAGTATAGTTGGTATGGCCGTGGTCATAAATCGTGCTATGGTTTGGCAAGCTGAAAATGTACCTTAGCAAATTGTCATTATCTATATTTAATATGCTCATTCCACATGGGTAGTCAGAATTCTGTATCTTCCTTCAGAGATAGAAGTTGTAACAACTTCGCGAAGCATGACACAAAATTTTGAGTATTTCATGATTTATTTGTTTTTCTCTATTGTTTAGTATGCTATGTTTTTTATTTTTTATTGTTGGCTATAACGTGATGTTTTTCTTTAATAAATAAATTATTTTGATAAGGTAAGATAGGTCTATGGTGTAATCTAATGGTAAGTGTTTATTTTATAATAATTCACCTTTTAAAACCTTACGATGTTATCTAAACACTGTTTTTCTTACTGAGCATATGGAACTCACTATTTCCATGCGCCCCCAGATGAGGAAGATAATGAGAACCATCAACTGACCTACCGATTGAAGTTTATGAGGATCCCGTGGATCCACAAAACTTGAGTGCATAATCATCCCTACACTCTGATGAGTCCAATAGTATAATGAAAGAAGTGGCCCTCTTTTGCATTTTGTCATTATATTTTGCAGTCAGCTCTGCTTCAGTTATATATATAATTGGAACTCATATATTTGTAAGGAATTTGTATTAATTTGTTCCGCTACATATAATTCTTATCATGAACTCGTAATTTTATTTCTGTATCTGACACCCACATGCCTTAATTAGTATCTGAGATGTCATAGTAACCAATCTAGTGGAACTTATGAATCATAGGAGAATATAAGCATGAGATTGGACCTCCAAGAAAAAGCAAGGAGTTGTGATGATACATGTGGGAGATAAATAACCATTATATTCGAGGTTAGTACTATATTATGATAATGAGTTTAGACAAATTCAAAATAAATCCATCCTCCTTTAGAGATAGAAAAGAGATTACCCACTTTGGAAGCATCCTCATTTTCTCATTCAAGAAAGACCTTAAATTTTTCCCAAGCATTAAAACAATATGTTCGAGATCTATTCAACCATGCTTGGAAAAATGTATTGATAAAAGAAATAATACAATCTTAGATCCAATATCCAAGAAGATCAACTATTAGGGTACCATAAACCAACCTCCCTAAAAATAAAATTCTAAAACACAAGTACTACCATTAACAACTCATAATCGAAGTTATGAAGAAATAAGAATACCTGACTAATATTCTCTACAAAAGGACCTTACTACTCCTAAATTAAATACTTAATGAGAGTATTCCTGGCAATATTTTCTAACAACAAGGCCTTTGGTGTGATAACCTGTGCATATCTTTTCCTTAGTCTCAAGTTGGAATGTAAAAGTACATGTTATACAAATAAATCAAGACAGCTCCTCTAAGTAGACACAATTACAATTAAATACATAAAGAATGCTTCTTCAAATTGACCAGCACAAAATAATAATACGACAAACTCATGAATTATATCTTAGGGTCATGCCTAAGGATAAGTCACTCGAACCCTTGTGAGGCAAAGGATATAATACTTAGCCCTAGAAAGATTGAAATAGGTAGAGAATATAATCAACCCTAATCAGGTTATTATTTGACCTTTTGATCAAGGACCCCTAAAAGTCATTAGTAAGAAATATAAATCCCGAAGAATTACTAATATAAATTGTAGACTCCATAACTTGTGATGGAAATTTCACAAGATCTTTGGGAAAGCTAAATTAAGGATTGAGGTACTTCAGAGATTATTTAAATCTTGGTGAAATTATAGGGACAACATGACTTAGTTATAAGAGACCTGGTAGGATATTGACTCAACTAAGAAAAGTAAAAAGAGTCTTGAAAACCTTTATAGATATATCGTGTCAAGTCCATAGATAATAGTTGGGGTCAAAACATTAACACACCAAACATAGTTCTGAATTCTAAACCTTTAAAGACAACGTGTATATTGGTGTAATTCAAAAGTATAAAGGAAACATGTTCCACATAATCCTATACTAATCCTTGAAAGTTAGAAAGTAAATTAATAATTTAGATGCATGAAGTTTAGGAGACCTTGAATTTATCATGACATTGAGGTTGTTTAGGTAACTAAGTATAATGGTTATGGGAAAATAAAGGACATGACATATGTTATTAAGAGATTGAAAATGTACTATAGCATTTCGGCTACTTAGATAATTAAGAATTTATCATCGGGATGAATCTAAGATATGATATATACGGTCACTGAGAAATTCTTTTGATGATGTTCCCAAGTCATGTCAGATAGAGATAACAATCATATATAATATGACGGTTAAACTCTAAGCCTTGATGCATTTTGAGGTTAATAATAGTCCTATATGGTAATTAGTGATTTTATTAAAGGACATATAGTATATTCCAATTAGTTACGTATTAATTTATAGAAGATGAAAAATCAATAATTTAATTAGACACATGAAATTTTGGGAGACTGTAAACATACTATGTCATTAAGGTTCCTTAGGAAATTGAAATTTATCCTTGTTGTGAAGTTAAGATATGATACCTATTGTTGAGAGATTCTTAAAATGATAGATAAAATAAGAATTACATTCTCAAGCATGTGAGTTAATCATGATAACAAGATACAATATAGATGGGAAGACATTAGACTATAAGGAATATTGAAGAGCATGATAGTTCAAGATGGTATCCCTTTTGCTAGGTCAAATATTCTTAAAAAAACAATCCCTAACTATTAATTTTTGAAAGACACCCTCCTATCAATTATACCTTAGGTGAGTTAGAAAAGAAGAAATGTTGGACTAGTTTCCCAAATTATTTTAAAAACTTTTTCAAATATGAACGACCAAATTATTTGGGCCTAAATCTTTGTGCTTTAGTATATGGTCAAAACTCTATTATTTAGACTTCAAGGGGTAGGTCAATGATCAGTTCCTCACTATCTTCCTCGTCTAAGGAGGCATGAAAATGGTGAGTTCCATATACTCAGTAAGAAAATTAGTATTTAAATAACATCGTAAGATTTTAAAAGTGAATAATTATGTCATTAATACTTACCAACAGGTCACGTCGAGATTCTTTCTTACTTTATGAAAATAATTTATTTATTAAAGAAAAACATCATATCAATCAAATCATAGTCACAACAATCAAATCAATTAACAATATAAAAAATAAAATAAATCATAAAATACTCAAATTTTCGTGTCATGCTTCGCGAAGTCGTTCCAACTTCCATCTCTTAGGGCATATACAGATTTTTTACAACTCATGTGGAATGACTAGATCAAATATATATAACAACAAGTTTCTCAAACATATTTCTGGCTTGCCAAACCATGGTACGATCTATGACCACGACCGTACCAACCACATTGGTCCTGTCAGATATTTTATAGCCACAACAGTACTTAGCCAAAGGTAACCTCTAACAGATATTTGTGTCACCACTCTCGTTAGAGGATACACCATCATCTACAGGGTGCGGTCCTTTCATGTTTTTTCCAGACCAGATGGGGGAGGGAGAACAAAAACCCTCATAGATTAAAAAGTCTAACGAGACACTTGATGCATTATCTATGTCAATACAGATACATATATTTTTCAGACCATTCAGGCTTATTCCCCTTCTCTTTCTTTCATTTTTTTAATATATATTTAGAAGATTATCACTAGATTTATGTTATTTAATTTACATATAAATGATCAAGTACTTATAAAATCACATAACATGCTTGAAATCAAGAACAAATCACTTTATTGGAACTACTAAACATGAAATATGCAAAACACAAAACATAAACTTCATAATTTTAATTTTCTAGAAAAGCTCCTTAAGATGTTTAAGGAAATACTAAATTCCTTACCAAAACCATGAAATTTTCCTACATATTTCTTCTTCTTCTCCTCTCATTATCTCTCTAGATCAATCCCTCTCTCTCTAAGCACTTGGAAGATGGAAGAATGAAATAAAAGTGATGAGGAAAATAGAAGAAAGGGGACCCCATTTAAAGAAAATGGGGACCATTGGATTTGTGCCACGTGGAAAAATCCAGTTAGGAGAGAAAAAGATGAGTGATTTAACACGACGCATAGTAGCACAAAAAATAGAGGAAAAAGCCTCCACCGGCGGCAGCTCTCCAACAAAGGCAGCGCACGGTGCCCAAGGGGCAGCAGTACTACGCCCCAAGGCGGCGCACAGAGCCCAAGGGGCGGTGGCACACTGCCTGAGGCTGCAGTGCGCCTCATCAGGCCGACCACGCATTGTAGGCCTATCCGCACAAGCCAACAGCACAGACAATGTGCGCACAGGGCGCACAGCCCCTTGCCCTGTCCGTGCCCAATGTGACTCGCATGCAAACTGGCCTATCTGTGCACAATGGGACACGCGCAAAGTATGGCCCCGCACAGATGGGACGTGCGCACGTCTTGCGTTGGCCACACATGCGCGCATGTGCACGGGGTCCTATGCCTACACAAGTGAGCCTTTCCCACGAGCATTTTTTCGCGGGATTTCACCCTATTTTCCCATTTTTCTCCTAAAAATTATTTTAAAATAAAAATGCAACAAAAATAAAATAAAAAAATCTGAATAAATTAAAATTACAAATTTAAATTAAGAAATATGATATAAACTGCGAGATAAATTTAAATGAGTTCAAGTGGCCTTAAAGCCCGAACAAATAGGGGTTTTTAGATACAAATTTTATCGCAGTGATGAGTGCAGTGCTACAAGAAGTTTGAGGAGTTGTCTAAAGAGGATGACTAGTCCTTCCTTTCCTTTCTTAAAGACTAATTTGACTTCAGTTTCGGTACAGGACTCTTTGATATTTTCTCTTACATTTCTAAGTGCACGTTTTAGTTAAACTAAATTGTAATATTGATGATTTATGAATGGATTTCTATGTTTTTTTGGTGACTATTATTTGGATATGAATTTCTGAGATATGATGCATGATGGTTGTACCATATGATGAAATGACTATAATGTATGAATTTCTAGAAAGATTGATGCTTGTTTAAATAGATAAGTGACATGATATTATTGAGTATAATGATTTGATGCATACATCCTTAGGTAATAGATTATTGTTTATTAGGGAGATATGGAGCATTATGTATGAAAAACAAGATTATTGGTAATTGCATGTGGGTTTGCCCCTTCACCTTACCTTGGTTATGGTGAAGAGGATTATTATAGTGGGCATTGACCCAAGAAGATGACTTGAAAGCTAAGACTGGGTAAACATGGGCCTCCATACTAGATATGTGAAATGGGCCTTCCAGTTGGATATGTGAAATGGGCCTTCTGGCTGGATATTTGAAATGGGCCTTCTAGCTGGATATGTGAAATGGGCCTTCTGGCTGGATATGTTGTTGGATCCCCACTAGATCCAGAATATGGAAATAGTTGTGTTGAACACGAAAAATGCAAAGAAAAAAATAATCAATTTATTGTTAACATGGAATAAACAAGTGAAAAGAATGAAAAAATCCATTCGATTGTTATCTCTAAGGGGTTTCTATTTCTCCCCCCCTCTAAATAAATGTTGGTGAACTGCTCCTAGTGATAATCGACATTCCCTCTAATGAGAGTGGATACGCATTAAGAATAGGTAGGGCCACATTGGTGACATGCGACCATGATCATAGTTTTGATGAAAAAATAAAATTGGCTCGGGAAAGGGTTGGTGATTCACAGTGGTAGCTGGGGATCCCCTTTGCCCTTAGTGGATATATGTTGTAACAACTTTGTGTAAAGGTGAGTAAAAGACTTAACAAAACAATGGCAATGTACAACCGTGGTCATTGTTTAGATGGGAAAATAAAATTGGCCTAGAAAGTGGTTGGTGATCCACAGTGATAGTCAGGGATCCCCACTACCCTCAATGGATATATGTTGTAACAGTTTTGCACGGAGGTCAGTAAAAGACTTAACAAAACATATATATGATTAAGAATACTATATGAGACTCTATGATGTTTTTGTATGATGGTTCTTCTACTTATCTTGATATTATTAGGTATGCTGCTTATCTAATATCTATTGAATATTTGACATGCTTGGATATGCCTTATGTGATACAATGTGCTTGCTTATGATGTTGATTAAATGTACTCTTTACTTGGTTATACAACTAGTTCACTAGATTTTCCTAAAGAAAGACAAACGTTTTCTAGGTATATGAATATATTCATCCTACAACAGCCACCTCTAAGGTAAGAGGTTTATATAAAAATATTGCTCAGATTATTTACTTTTAAAACCTTAGCCATGTGGTTTAAATACTATTTTTTCTTACTGAGTTTATATGGAACTCACCCCTAATTTGTGCCCCCACAGATGATGTGGAAGTTGATGATTTCTTCCTTGAGTTGTCCCTTGAAGTTTGATTAGACCCATTCAGATATCCTTGGTAATTCTTTAAGATATCATTCGAGTATAATAATTTATTCCACATTCTGATGTAATATCTTATATAGAGTCTACCTTTTGTATTTAATATTTAGGATTGCCAATTTATGGTCCCTTATGTAAGTATTAAACTTAGAATGTTTATAAGGGATTTCTAAATTTCTGCTTCAATGTTAAAGTTGTTTTTAGCACTAGTAATTGCTTGGTCGTTGGCTCCCTTCTACCCATTAGGCATTTGGGATGTTACACGATACTTTTTAAAGAGGATTTCTACAACCTAATTGCAAAAATATGCTCCCCGGTAACTTATTATCATGTGAGGCACCCCGAACTTGACGAAGATATGATTTTTAATGAAGTTGACAACAGTTTTAGTGTAACACCCTGAAAATCTTTGCACTTAATTTGTAATGTAAACCCCCATTGATTCGGGTCCTAAGGCCATTTAAAATTCTTTAATATTTTGTAGTTTTAATTTTCCAGATGAATATCATATTTTGTATTTTAATTTCCTATTTTATTCGATTAAATAATTCTTAAAATTAATTACTTTATTTTATCGTAGGAAATTTCCATTTTATTTATTATTTTAAAAGATTTTAAGGAAAAATGGAGAATAGGGCAGAAATCCTGCAGGAACGCCTACGGGAAGGATCCCGCCCATGCGGGCTCTGCACACTGCTCACTGATAAAATAAATTATTTTCAATAACAAAATAATTTTTTTATAACTAATAATGAACCCTGATATGACTCTTGATGGTAAGTGACAATAGTATATTTAATTATTTTTAAAATCTTATAATGTTATTTAAATATTATTTTCCTTACTAAGTATATGAAACTCACCTCTTTCCATGCCCCCCTCCAGATGAGGAAGATAGTGAGGCACTGATTGCTGACCTACCCCATGAAGTATTTGAGGATCCTGTGGATCCATAAATTTTTATGTCCATTTACAAAATGATAGAAGTAGCCCTTTTTGTATTTTTTTATTATTTTGCTTTTTATCACCACTTTTTACCTCATATATATATGTAATTGGGAACTCATGTATTTTGTAAGGAACGTGTAAATTATTTGTTTTGCTGCATACCCATATCTATTATGCACTCGTAATCTGTTTCTGTATCTGATATTATCATGCCTTAATTAGCATTTGGGATGTCACATTTAGCATCTTTGATTTTGGTGGCCTTAGCTTTCACCCACTTGGAGACATAGTCTATTGTAAGCAAAATGTAGGAGTTGCCAAAAGAGGATGGGAATAGTCGCCATATATTGAAGATTTCCCAAATAAGGATGGCTGCCAATGGAATTTGGTCCTTACGAACTAAATTTCCTGTCTATTGGCAATTCTCACATGTTTTGCAGTAGGCACATGCATCATGAAAAAGGGATGCTAAAACAAGCTACATTCCAACACCTTGCGAGCTGTTCGCTTAGGGCTGAAATATCCCCCGTATACATGAGAATGACAGAAGTTTAGAATGGAAGGAACTTCTACTTCAGGGATGCATCAATAATGATCTAATCTGCACTGTATTTCCATAAATAGGGATTGCCCCACACATGTTGTCTAGCTTCTTTTTTTATCTTATCCCTCTTCGCTCTGGACAAATCACTTAGTAGTGTATTAGTGACTAAATAATTGACAATATCAGCATACCATGGTGTTGATTGCCAAACTAAGAAAAGATGTTCATCTGGGAATTCATCCTTCAATGGTAAAGGCTTCTCATTAAGTGGTAGTAGACTAAGGTAATCAGCAACTAGATTTCTCATACCCTTTTTCTCGTATTTTTAGATCAAATTCTTGTAGTAGGAGTATCCACTAGATCAGCCTCGATTTTGTTTCTTTTTTTTCAGTAAATACTTCAATGCTGCATGGTCCGACAACACAATGACCTTAGTGCCCAGCAAATAGGAGCGACATTTCTCCAAGGGGACAACCAGTAGCTCCTTTTCTATGGTTGAGTAATTGACTTAAGCATTGTTGAGGGTCCTTGAGGCATAATAGATCACATATGGGTCTCTGTCTATCATTTTCTCATGACCTACAACTATGGCCTGATTGCTAGCATCACATATGATTTCAAATGGTAGTTCTCAATTCGATGGTTGCATGATAGGTGTTGTTACTAGTTTTTCCTTAAGCTCATCAAATGCATCAAATTCAAAGTCTACTTCCTTTTGCAGTAGTCTACATAGAGGCTGGGTGATCTTGGAAAAGTCCTTGATAAACCTCTTGTAGAACCCGGTATGCTCGAGGAAAGATTGCACTTCTTGCACACTCGTGGGGTAAGGCAGGGATTTAATCACATTGACTTTTGCCTTATCCACCTCTATTCCTTTTGAAGACACCACATGTCCTAAGATCAACCCTTGATTGACCATGAAATAACCTTTTTCATAGTTCAAGACTAGGTTGATCTCAAGGAATCATTTTAGCACCTTTGTAAAGTTAACGAGACATTCATCAAAGGAATCATCGTGAACTGTAAATTCATCCATGAAGACTTTTATTATCCACTCCAAAAATTAAAAAAGATGTTGACCATGCATCTCTAAAATGTAGTCAAGGCGTTACAGAGTCTAAAATACATTCTCCTATAAGCAAAGGTACCAAAGGGGCATATGAAGGTGATATTCTCTTGATCTTTAGGAGCAACTAGGATTTGATAAAAGCTTAAATAACCATTTAAGTAGTAGTAATGCATTCGTCCGACCAACCATTCCAACATTTAATCGATAAAATAGAGGGAAAAGTTGTCCTTCCTAATGCAAGCATTCAGCTTCTGGTAATCGATGCAAACCCCCCATCCATTTTGTATCATGGTTGATACCTTCTCACCATCTTAGTTTTCTACCACTTGTACTGGACTCACCCATTTGCTATCTAAAATCAGGTAGATGACTTTGGCTTCAAGAAGCTTCAAGACCTCTTTGTTCATAACATCATCATTGGTGGGTTCAAACTCATATGCACCTGTCTGCTAGGCTCGATTTCTTCCTCCATTAGTATTCTATGCATATAAGTAGAAGGTGATATCCCTTTAGTGTCAATAATAGTCCACCTTACTACTTTCTTCTATTCTTGGAGCACCCTGATTAACCTATCTTCTTCTATTTTCCTTAACTTATCGGAGATTATTACTAGAAGAGTTTCTCCTTCTCCAAGTAATGGCTTCAGCTTCAGTTTGGGTGCCCACAAAATAAAAAGTGGATGTCTCTGTGAGAAATAGGAAGATCAATGTGCAGGGCATTAACTTTTAGCTTTTTAAGTGATTCTAGTTCAAACACAGCCTCCTACAGATTCCTGTCAGCAACACAGTCTTCCTCTAGAGCCCTTAAGCTGTAAACATTTAAACCATTACATAACAAAATTTCAACTCATCACCATAGCATAAATCAAAATATTTCTGATTTAAGGAATCTATAATGTCCAGATTATATACATAAGACAAATCAATAGGGTATTTCATGGTATCATAAACATTGAATTTTATTACCTCTCCATCAAATTCCATGGTGAGGGTCCCATCCTATAAGTCTATTTTGGTCTTAACAATGTTGAGGAAGGGTTTACCTAACAAAAGATCTTATGAGCTCAAGGAATTGTCATCCTCCATATCTAGTACATAAAAATCAGGGGGAAAAATAAGCTTGTCTACCTGAACTAGTACATCTTCTAAAACTCTCTTGGGATAAATAATTGATATGTCAACTAGCTAAATAATGACGTCAGCCTCCTTTAATGGTCTAGTGTTTAGTTTATAGTAGATGGATAGTGGCATTATATTTATGGAAGCCCCTAGATCACATAACCTTTCTTATGCCTAAGGTACCTATTTTGCATGAGATAGCAAACATATCTTATTCTTTGCACTTAAGAGGCAACTTCTTTTGTATAAGGCCAAGATGTTTTCCCCCACACTTACTTTTTGTTATAGTTATGGTTTTTTTATTAGTAAATAGCTCCTTCATACACTTGGCACATGAAGGTAGTTGTTTAATCGCATCAAAATAATGTTTACCACGACCTTGCAAAAAGTTTCTAGAATTTTTTTGTCCTCCTTCTCTTTCTTGTTTTTGAAAAAATCTTTTTTGGACAGGTAGACTGGCTATGAAAGGTGTTAGCTGATCAAGATCTGGTTTTATTTGTCAAGTATTGTCATTAACTGCAACTTCGAATGCATTGCCTAAGGCTTCTGGCTCTACGCCCTTTTATAAGCCTTGCCCAAGGCTTACACGATGTGGATTTTTCTACTGTTCTCTATCACTTTTCAATTTGACTACACTTACATTAGGTCTTAGATTTACTTCTGTGTGAGGATAGTTTACCTTGGTATTCCAGTTTGCTCATGGACGTCACCATTTAGCTCATCTAGGTCTCTAAATTTTGGATGTTAGCCCTTGAATCCTGTTGAAATTATTGGGTGTTAGTGGTAAGGGATTCAACTATTTCCTCAAGAGACATAACTTACTTCAGAGGTGACGGTTGTTGCTGCTAAGACAACCTCGGCTGATATTACTGAAAGTTCTGCTGTTTTGGCCCACAACTAAAGTTTGGGTGATCTTTTCATCTGGGATTGTATGTGTTGGAGAATGGGTCGTATCTCCCATGTAGCTGATTTGGGAATCCTCTCACTGCATTAATGTGTTGCTGGTCATCTTCTTGGAGTGTAGGACACATATCCATAGGATGCCCTGCATGAGCACATATTCCATAGACTCTTGCTGCAGGGTATCCTTTACAACTATGTTTTGAACTAAATGGGTTAGTTGGGAAGTTTGAGACTTGATGGAGGAAATACTTCCCTCGTTTACCCTCCTCGAGGTGTCCTGTGTGGTGTCGAATTGCTGCAATGTAGCTATCATGATAGTTATTAACTCCCTGGCTCCTCGCAGTGTCTTGTTTACTATTGCACCATCATTAGCTGCATCCAACATTCTCCTTTATAAGGGATGTAGCCCTTCATAAAAATAGTGGATGAGGGACTATTATGATATATCATGTTGTAGGCAACTTGCACTTAGTCATTTAAAACTCTCTCAGTAGTCATGAAGGCTCTACAAATTCTTTTGTCTGATCCCACATATCTCTTATCTTATCCCAATAACTCAGGAAATAGGAAAAGACCTATCCAAAAAAGACTTCACAATGTCTATCCAGGTTGTAATCGAGCTAGCAGGTAAGTAGAATAGCTAATCTTTGGCTACATCATCTAAGGAAAGGGGAACACTCTTAGCTTAATCTATGATACCCCTTGCATATTCATACTCGAGCACACTACATGGAACTCTTTAAGGTGTTTATGCAGGTTCTCATTTTTTAGGCCTATAAACTTTGGTAATAGGTGAATCAAATTAGATTTTAGCTCGAAAGCAATGTTTAGATATGGGCAAGGATGTAGAGAGGCTTTTGATTCATAGATGGTGCAACCAACTCTTTCAAAGTACACTCCTGCACTATCTGTTCAGCTTCTCCTGCATTGTTTTCTTCAAAACTCGTGTCCTGTTGATACGTTCTCCTTCTTAGCTTGGTCTACTTTTTTCAAGCCTTTTCTGGTTTTCTCTATCTCCATAATGTAGATGAGGGGTTCTCCACGATCAAACCTGATCATGAAAAGAGAAAAACACAGTTAGTTGTTTCAATTTTCCAACAACGGCGCCAAAATTTGATGAGTGTCGAATCCACCAAAAATAATTTTTTAATTCTATTAACGAACTGAATTTGTAGTAGTGGTGAATAGGGTCGAATCCTCATAGAATTGAGAACCACTTTTCTTCTATGGCTAATGAATAAATAGTAAAAGTTAGGGGGCTTTTACTCTAAATCAATACAAGGAATAAATCAATAAACTAGACTTTAAATAAAAAAATAGAAAGTGTTATCCAAAAATAATTAAAGCAACAAGTAGATATGAAGTGATTCTAGTTAAAGAGGTAGTTATATTTCAGCTATGAAATTGATCATTGATGCAATGATTGATAGATTAAACCTTAGTAAACTAATTCTAGTTATCGGTAACGTACTCATAACCAATCCTTCTTTAATCCTAAATCAATCGAGAAACGTTCATTGATTAATTTTTTTAATAAACAATCCTAGAAATAATCCTATAATTTAATTTACCAATAGCTTTAAGAGTTAGAAGGATCTAATTCTAGTTAATGAATTCAACTGCATGACCCATTCAACTAGATTGCATATTTCCTTAGTATAAAAATTAATTCACCACTAAGCATCGTAACAACCCAAATAATTACAAATTCGAGATTTTTGAATGGCAATATATTACTGTGTTGCATGCTTAACGGGCCCTTTTAAACGATTGATGGACAACAATAATAATATGCATAGAGATGTATGCAAATACTGAAACTTAAATAAGAACGGGAATAAAACAATTGGATCTCACAATACAAAACTAGAACTTTAACTAAATCTGTAATTGAAAAAAATGTTTACTCAGCTACTCATGATGAGCTAGATACACATAATATTGTTTTTAGTGTTTATAGAAAGAAAGAAAGAAAGATATGAAAAACTGAAGCTTGTTGCTACCTTCAGTGGCCTCTTTTCTCCTCCCCTTCTTTTTCTATTTAAAGGTAAAGATGATCCAGGCATCCGTTTGGTGAAGATAGGGTATTCACGGTAATTTTGACTTTCTCTTTGCTTTCTAAAAATATTTTTTCCTTGATTCTAATTTCCCGCCTCCCAGTCGTAATGGGATTTTTACAATTAAAAGCGCGTTGGGTTTTCCAGTCTACTACTGCTAGAGCCTAACCTTCGGTCACGGCTTATCCACATATGACTTTGTATTTTCTATGGCTGCCAGGGCGTTATCTTTAACCTAGGGTTATCTGTGCCTGGACCAATGCTTCCTACTGCCATAAAAATACAAGCCTTGCTTGAGGCTTGTGAACTTAGACCTGTCACCTTTGCGAGGGTATAAGCCTTGCCTGAGGCTTATATCGGAACTAATGATAGCTTCTGCACAAAATCTGCTTCTGTTGGGCTACTTTTTTGGATTTGAGTTTATCCTTTTGACCTACACCAAAACAGACAAAACCATTTATATTAAGTAATAAGTAGCTCAACTACGCATTCAAAATAAGTAACAAAGATTTTATTTATGCACATTATCAAATACACTTAAAACTATGTGTGAAACTTTTTCTTCGAACCCAGTTACTAAAATCTTTCATGCACTTTACACTCAATTCCTTCTATTTTCCTCGATTTAGAAGTAACTTTTAAATGTGTATTCCTTAATTAATAAATTTTAAAACGATTTTACATAGTCATTAATTATGTGACAAGTTTTACATTTTAGCTTTTGGGGTTTGTTATTTCACATTATGTTAATCTTTTACACTTTACACATTTTTCATACACGTTTCAAGTTTTCCATATTCAGGGGTGTTGTGAATTCTGCTTACCACTTGTGCTTAACACATGAAACATTTTATATTTGTCACTTGTCATTTTATATTTTACATCTTAATTGTGACATCCCAAATACTAATTAAAGTATAAGGGTGTCAGATACAGAAATATATACGAATGCATTTAAGATAATTATATGTAGCGGAATAAAATATTACAATCCCTTACAAAATAATAATAATAGAGTTCCAAATCTAATAATTCAGAGACGAAACAAAATTAAATATAAATCTCTATAAAAGTTGGACTCATCAGAATGCGAAACAAAACATGCACTCATAAAGGTTCACGGATCCACGGGATCCTCAAAAGCTTTAATAAGTAGGTCAATGATCGATTTCTCACTATCATCCTCAGATGAGAGGGGGGTCATAGAAAGGGATGAGTTCCACATACTCAGTAAGAAAAATAGTATTTAAATAACATCAGTAAGATTTTAAAAGTAATTAAACTTAAAAAGGGTACCTTACTTACTTACCATCAAAAATCATATCGGAGGTCCATTTCAATAATTATGAAAACAGTTTATTTTACTTAAAGAAAAACATCAATATTAAGTCAATCATGTAAAATCATGTCATAATCATATCAAATCCTATCAATCATACCATGTTAATCATATCAGTCATGTCAAATTTTAAATAGAGAAAATCAAACAAATTGTGTCATGCTTTTGTCTTATTTTCATTTTATTCTTCATGAGAAGTCGTTCCGACTTCCATTTACTGAGGGCAATATAGATTCTCGACTATCCATGTGGAATGATTAATTCATTTCATATCATATCAGCAATTTGCGGCTTACTAAACCATCGGCACATTTATGACTTGCCAAACAATGATGCGATATATGACCACGGTCGTGCCAACCACAGTCGTCCTACATATAAACTATAGTCACAGTCATACATCACCAAAGAAGACCCCTACAATCATATCACATCACCACTCTCATCAAAGGGTACGTCGTCATCCACAGGGAGCAGTCCTTTCACGTCTTTTCAGACCAGATGAGGAAAGAAACAAAACTCCTCAAAGATAAAAAGCCTAACGAATCATGTCATTTATAAACCATGCATGCCAATATCGATAACTATTTCTCATGTTTATAATACAACATCATGCTTCATCATTTTATCATATTGTCATATACACTTTATTTATGTATAATATAAACATGTATTTAACATATATATATGTATGAGTAATATTTAAACCATAACAATAAATTAAGCAAAGTTGGTTTATATCCATTAATATTCTATTAATTAATTCTAAAAATGCTCCTTAGAATGTAAAGATAAATACCAAATTCCTTACTAAAAACTCGAAGTTTTTCCTATGTCTTTCCTTCTTCCATTCCTTCCTCTTATCTTTCTCTCTAGAATTTCTTTGGTGGATAGAAGAATGAAGTTAGAGTGATGAAAAAATGGTAGAAAAATGGTCCATATTTATAGAAAATGGGGACCGTTGAATTTTCACAAAGTGGCAAAATCTTGTGAAGAGAGAGGGAGGGAAAAGTGACTTGATGAAATGTGACGTAATAACTAACGGACGCGATGATGGGTGGCCAACACGATGACCGCAACACAATGCTGGTGTGAACCTGAGGGCATGGTGACGGCCTACTATCCGAACGACGGTGCACCCCCCCAAGGGGCAGCGCACATCGCCCAAGGGTGTCGCACACTCCCAAGGGCAGTGCGCATTGCCCAAGCCTACTACTAGCACAGGCGGCACTTACCGCTCATGCACAAGGCACGCGGCGCCGCGCACCCATCTCGACACAATGTGATGCGCAAAAACTGCGCGCCTCGCATCTAGCACAGATGGGACATGCGCACAGGTGCACATCCCACGTGTATGGGGAAAAACTTTCTCATGGCCCTTTCCGCGGGATTTTTTCGTCGTTTTTCTTCTCCATGTTTCCTAAAAAATTTAAAATTAATAAATGATAAAAACAAATATGTGCATAGGCAAAATAAATGCGTAAAAATTAAATTTGTTTGTAAAATATAAAATTAACATTTTTAAATTTGTTTTCATCCAAAATTCAAAATAAAACAAACTTCAAAGAGTTAATGGATTTAGGGCTCGAATAAATAAAGGTTTTACACAACAATTAAGGGCAAAGGTTTTCGGGGTGTTACATTAACACTTCCTACTTAACATGGTACACTTAACATTTAAACACTTTAACACTTGTACGTTACACTTTAACACTTGTATGTTATACTTTAACACTTCTACATTACACTTTAATATTTACACATTACACTGTAACACTTAAACCATGAGATTTTTTTGTACGATGACACTTTAACCATTTTCAAGGAGGGTATTAAAGATCCCCACTATCAACATGGATAGGTGTACACTTAACACTGACACGATAACATACGTATACTTAACACTCATACAATAACACTTGTACACTTAACATTAATGTGATAAAAATTATACACTTAACACTAAACACTTATGCACTTAACACTGATATGATAACACTTGCCACGATAGTTCTTCGCCAAGGTGGCCATTTAACACTAACACTTGATCATTTGTCCACATAATAGGGTTCACCAACACTTATCCCGACGAATTTCAGTCATGCACACACACTCCTGTTTATGATATATGGTCAGATGGATTTTAACATTTTTACACTTGGACTCTTAACTTTTAGACTTGTTTCCACATAATTTGCAATTTACATTTTCGTATTGTCATATTCTAATTAGTTCTCCATTTTGTTGCTTATTATATGGGGTATACCTTTTTGTTACTTGTGAAATTTGTTCCATTCCTTTTATTTATTCAAGTTACCTAGTTATGCTTTTTTATGTTGTTGCATTTGACAATACTCTTTCTAAATCATGGTGTCTACGATTTCTTTTTCTTCATCTTATACTAATACTCATTAGAATAGGTAGCGTTTACTTTTATTTTATCTGATTCAGTTTTCTTTTCCTTTGATTATCTTAAATTTTTTATCTTAATTAAATTTCTCCTAGCTTAAATTTTCCAATGAGTTTTACTACTTCTTCAAGAATTTACTGTAAGTTACTTCCCTTATAGGTTTATTTTCTTCAAACTCTCTCATTTACGTTACTAATTGATTATTCATCATTTTTTCCTAATATGATGTTATTTGAAATCTTGTTTACCTAAATATTACTTCTAGTATTTCACTTAACCCATTTACCGCTACCTCTTTTTAAATTTTCACTTTATGTGAACCTTTTGTTTAAGAGTGCTCATGGCCTCTAATGGGTTCATTTTGTCTTTTGTTTTTTACACAATTTCGATATATAATTTTATGTTTACTTTCTTTTGAAACTACTTTTAATCATATTGAGTACGATTTCCCCAAGAATAAATTTTAATTTTTATTGTTTATTCGAATATGAAATATAAAATGTTGAGCATAATGCATAAAAACATGATGATTGGAAATGCATGTGGGTTTGGCAATTTTTCTTATCTTCGGTAATGGTGAAGATGGTTATTCTGGTGAGCCTTGGTTCACTAGGATGACTCGAAAGTTAAGTCCAAGTAAAATAGGCCTTGGGCCAGATATTTGTAATTAGATCCCCCATCGGTTTCTAAATATATGACTATTATGAATGGACACAAAATAAGAAAGCGAAAAGAATGAAAATTCGTATAACTATTATCTTTAAGGGGTTTTTGTCTCTCCCTATTCTGAGTCTGAAATATTGGTGAACTACTCCCTGTGAATGAGATTGGCATTCCTTTTAACGAGACTGGATTTGCGAGGCGATATGTAGGGCCACAGTAGCGACATACGACCGTGATCATAGATTATACCCAGTATTAAAATGGAATTGATTGGTCATTCACCATGGTAGTTGAGAATCTCCTCTGCCCTCAGTAAATATATGTTGGAACGGTTTCGCATAAAGGTCGGTGAAAGACCAAATATGACTAAGATAGTTGTTGGTACTCCACGATGATTTTATATGACGGTTTTTCTATTTTATCTTGATCTTATTATACTTTTTATTGGTTCAACTAGTTTCAATTTCAATACTTGATTTTGATTTTACTGTTTTTCTTCTCTATTTTAACTATTTATTATGTTAATAATGTTTAAATAAATTTTTCTTAAGGAAATATAAAGGTCTTTTCTAAACATTTAAAACTAAGTTCATCCTGGACGAACTTTTGAGGTAAGTTATTTATTTGAGAATAATGTTTTAAACTAAAGTTAATTACCTTTGTAAACCTTAGTTGTGTAGTTTAAATATTTTTTCCTTTGCTAAATTATATGGAACTCACTCCAATCCATGCCCCCTTTCAGATGGGAAGTGATGATCTGCTCGTTGAGTTGCCCTTGAAGCTTGTTTGGATCCTTTCTTGGATCCTTAAGATAATTACGAGTGTTTTATTTTGTCCATGCTTTGATGACACCTTTTGTAATTATTAAAGTGTCTATTTTTATGTATTCATATTTTAGTAGCCATCTTCTGGCTTCAGGTGTAAAATGAACTTTTAATTTTATTGTAGGGATTCTATTTTTCGCTGCATATATATATATATATATCAACTTGCACTCATATTTGTTCTATTATTAGGCTCTCTTTTACCTCACCAAGTATCTAAGATGTTATAGTTTCTCTTGATTGAAGTCGAGCTACATCTTCTTTTTATAGGTTTTCTTGAGTCTGATGAGAAGTCTCCAAGTCCTTTCGAAGAGAACAAAGTTATGGTCTCTTAGCTAGGTGAGTAACCTGTATGGGCGGGTTGGAAATCCTCTCCACCCTCTCGGCCATGGGCCTCCAAGGCCAAGATCATGCATGGTTGAGCCTTTTCTTACTTTTTTGAACCTTTTCTTGTCGTTTCTTGCACCTCCACTTCTGTTTTTTAAGTGATCCATTTTTTGAACAAGCACGATGAAGGCTATCTAGAAATTCTTGGCTCTTGCTCGAGGTGATGGAGCCTTGTGGTACTTAGATCTTTTTATTTAGCTCTCTAAATCTAGCATCTTGATGAATCTTATACTTTTCTTGGTTCTAGAAAGACTTGGGAATTAATTCTAGTTTTTAGATGTTTTTTTACTTGGTGCCAAGCTTTTGGGGAATCCACCTTGGGGAAGAAATCTACGAACCCATGAGTTTAAGTGTTCCCATATGCGCAAGGCATGTCCTCCATGTGCTAAGCATACACGCGCGCTACGCATGCACGTGCTGTCTTCGTGCACATGCTGTCTCCCTGTGCACACAGATGGCATCCCATGTTATCTCATGCGTACAAGTATCTTTTCTCGTGCAGATGATCTCGTGGGTACAGGATTCTTCTTACTGCTCGCGAGTGCTTTTCTCTCGGCCTTCTAGGAAGGTACTTCCCCTTATGTACAGGTTTACATTAGATTATATCCTAAGCATCCAACTTGAACATCAAAAAATCACTGGACTCTAAACTAAAAAAATACGTAACTAAAACATGAGACAACAAACAAACTACTCTTATTACAATGAACTCGTGTTTAAAAAACATTTATCAAAATAAAAACATATCTACAAGGTTAGAAAAACTATGTTGTTCTTACCCCCTGGTCTCAATTTAGGTGATAGGATGGTGTTAGGGCTTATTCCTTCGTCGTGACCGACATGCATTTAAGACACCCAAATCTCCCCAGCATCTTCAGTGTCCCCTCAAACTCATTCACCTCAATCTCTATCTCACTCGCTCTCACACGCCACCTTTATCTCCCCGATGACCGACCCCCCCTCAGCCTCTTTCTCTCTTTTTTCTTTCATCACTCACTTCCTCTCAATATATTTTATTTCAAGCAAACACAAGGGATTTATACTGAGTGGGGTGGATTTTAGTTTGTTGAATGTAGGGGTTGATTTTTGGTCGTTCAATCTAGAGCTTTATTAAGGGTATTTTAATAATTCCATAAGGTCCTTTGGTAAGATTAAATCTCCACCATCTGTTCCCTCCTGTGTGATGGAATCATGGTTGTTAGTTTCCACTGAACTTGTGTGACAATTGGGCCATTTGATTGCCCCCTTCTTGTGCTTCTGTGCCTATATCAGGGTCGTTTATCCCTGTTTGAATTTCACTTATTTGATTATCTTTTCTAATCCTCTATGGCTCTATTAGAGACATCCATTTCCGCCCCCTTGTGCGAGTTTATTTGGTCAGTTAGGTGGCCCTTTTTGGTTGGCTTGCGTGGGCACCTCACCTTCTAAGTTGTCAGAACTTTTGAAGATTATGGATTTCCCCCTTATTTTAAAATTCTTCTTCATTTAGGCCCATTTTAAATTACAGAATTTCTCCAATTTTCTTAAATCTTTTTCGATTTGACCCTTATGAGAATTTCTTTAATTTTTCTTAATTTTTGAAATTTTTTTAAAACAATTTTTTGAGGGATTTATATTTTGCAAGGTTAAATTAAATTAATATTAAATTAGTATTTTTACAAAAACTAATTCTCGACATTCTTAAACATCACAGTTTATTTTGGGACAACTTTGAAAATTATTTTTATTAAAATATCTGCAAAATCTGTACATACTTTTCAATTTTAGACTCTAAAATAATTATTGTTCCCAAGTCGTTACAGTTCTTGTCACGATAAGAGATGAATAATCCTATTATTACTAGTCTTGACCAAAATTATACTCTTCTTCATCTCATGGTAGGAATTGGTTTTATGAGTCTTTAAGTAGGATTTATGTATAAATTTCCTTAAAGAATTTGAAATCAATCTTGCAAGAGTTCTAATCGGTTTTCGCTTCATAAATTAATATTCTAAAGGAGTTAGAATCATGTTTAAAATATGAAATTTCAAAGGGATAACGATTCCCCTTCATGGTTAATTCCCACAAGGAAAAGGAGTTTATTTTCTCCTACTCAAATATGGTTGAAATTTTATTCATCGTCAACATAAAGTCTACATAAAAAATTTATTAAATAATAAAGTCTCGATCTAGTCTAGACAAGACAACCACAATCCTTGAAGAAATCCTACACTATTCAAGAGAGAAGAGTTTTATTTCTTTTATGTTTAAGAGTATTTAATTTACTTTTTAATTAGAATTCTAGATAAGATTGTATTTAGGGTTTTTCTAGGATTTGGTTCCCTATTTTTACTCGGATTATTAAGGTCTATGACGATATAAAGACCTCATTGCTTATGTTGTAACACATCAATTCAAATCATCAATAAAATTACAAGTTTTTTTTGTTTGACTTTCAATTATTGTGAGTGCTTTTTGAGAGAGTTCTTCAACTATTTTGTTGAGTGGATAATTGGTTTTACTCAACGATGCCATCTCGTGATATTTTATCAAATTTTATTAATTTTTGCAATTAACTTAGTTTTTAATCACAGGTTGATTGTGAATTAAAAAATTATTTATTTAGAGATTAAGTTTTTACACTAAATTGTATGTTATGAGATTTTTTATCACATTAGTTGATCCTAGGCTCTGCATCACTAATAGAATAAATCTTTTTTTATTTTCATCTTCCTTTAAGGGATTATAAAAGAGTATATAAAAGAGTAGATATACTCCTTGACTTATGAAAAAATCACTTATATTGTTAGCTAGCATTGAATTATACTAATAATTATATGTTTAAAGATATAAAGAAAATCTCAAGTTGGTTGCTTGAGTAGAGGATATATGTACGAGAATGTAATTGAACTTTTATAAATTAAGTTTACATTTTTCCTCTTTTTATTAATTTATTCATTGTAGTTACACATTGTTGATGAACTTTCACGTCTTTAGTTAATTTGCTACTTAATTTATTGCTTTAAGGTGCTTAAGTTTTCGATCATTTTATAAACTTATTTTGGTGTTCATGCTCCTTTTTAGATGAATGGTTAACATTTAGTGTAAATTTTAAAATCTCTTCCTTTTATTGTGCTGTTATAAACCATTTTTAGGGAGTTATTGAGCTTTCAAAATTTTAGTTTTCTTTTTATGAAATTTTTGCATTTTAAATTAAAGAATAAATTTCGAAGCATCATATTTTTTTGCACATATATTTGACTAAGATAATGATGTCTAAGAAATAATATCAAAAAAAGATTTTCGTAGATATCTAGTTTTCTAAATTTTATTAACTTATCTATGTATAAAAATAACTTTCTCAGTAGATCTCTTATTAAAATAATTTTAGTGTCTATCTTCTCTTAATAAGATCATTCTATAGACATATCGTTACAATTTGGGTGAATTATACGAAAAAGTTATGCTGACATAAAATTTTAGATTTAGTATGATTGAAATTTGAGATTTAATACTAAATTTTATATTGTAAGCTCATAAAAAAATAGAAAACAAAATATAAATAATGAAAAGTTATGCAAGTTTGTGAATCATGATTTTATAAAATTACATTTTATATTCGGTTCACAACAAACCCAAATTACTCCAATATTATTTATATGAAAATTATTGAATTTATTTAAATTAAATTCGGAATAAAAGTACTTGAATTTATGGAGTTGGGCAATCATGGACAGTCAAAGCAGCACTAAATGATCTAAAATAGAATCAAGCCTATAAATTAATTCTTAAAATAAATTAAATTGATAATAATAATAATAATAATTTAATAAACGAAAATGGGGCCGTTTAATTAAAATTAAACAGTAATCAGTGATGCAGTTATTTTCTTCCCAATTCTCTCTCTTTCTCTCTCTCATTTCCTCCTCTTCTTCGTTGAGATAGAGCGAGAAAGAAGAGAGGAAAATATTAACTACGACAATTAGAAAAAGAATAAACACAAATCAAGAACAACGAAACTCCCACCTCTGTCTCCACCGGTAACACTTGATATTATGGTGATCTTCAAGGGATTAGGATTCAATTTCAGCTGATGATGGCAGCCATGTAATTTCTCTTCAGTCAATTTCGCTGAAGCTCCCTTTTAATTGACTTTCTTTCTTTCTTTCTTTCTTTCTTTCCCGTTTTCCTCCTTTTCTTTCACGCGGTTTTAGGGTTGGGGTTTGCCGCCCAAGATTTCATCGTCGTCTTTAATTCAAGCCAGGTCCTCAACGGAGTTTCGCCTTCGAAGGTATCGTTAAATTTTTCCACCCTGCTTCTTTTTGTAATAGTACTAACGATAACCCAGCCCTTTTTGGCTTTTATGCGCTTTCTTCGTTTGCACGGCTATGTTCCCTCCTCATTATGTTTACAGTTTCAGAAAAGAAAAGTTGTTGTGGATTTGATCGTTGCGATTGTTCTGTGTAATTGTTAGGGTTAGGGCATCAACGGAAATGGAGCCTTCCGGTCCAAATCCCGACGCCTTCAGAGGCTCTTCTAGCAACCCTAACTCTAGAAGATAC
The DNA here is from genome assembly GCF_054855325.1 of Carica papaya. Classification (NCBI taxonomy): domain Eukaryota; kingdom Viridiplantae; phylum Streptophyta; class Magnoliopsida; order Brassicales; family Caricaceae; genus Carica; species Carica papaya. The sequence continues at coordinate 22,427,388 of NC_142314.1, read as the reverse complement.
GGCGTGTTTTCCGCTTCGAGTCTCATCCAAGCTCCGATTTCCACCTTGTTAGAGTATTCGGGTCTTCTGCGGACGAGGTCCGGGACTCATCAAGAGACGGAGAGCTTGATCAGCGGTGGAATTCATAATCATCTTCACAATCAAGGTCGTCTCGATGACTCTGCTCCGACGGCTAGCAACGGGGAGGTTTCCATCAGGATAATTGGCGCAGGGGAGCAGGAGACCGAGAGGGAGAGCCCTGGGTTGGTGGTTGGTCAGGTTAGGGATCCAAGTGGACAGAGTGAGGTATCTGTCCAGCCGATGGCAGGCTTGGTATCTGATGTCCAGGGAGATTCTTTTGGTGATCGTTCCCTGGGTATGGGCGAAGGTGTTTCACAGCCTTCTTCAAACTCAGCAGCTGATGCAGAAGCTGGCGATGGGGCTGGCCCTAATACTAGGGATTCATCTTACCAGAGATATGATATCCAGCAAGCAGCTAGGTGGATTGAGCAAGTGTTACCATTTTCTTTGCTTCTGTTGGTCGTCTTCATCCGCCAGCATTTGCAAGGTTCTTTTTTAGCTTCTTCTTTTTTTAATGTGATGAAAAAAATATCTGAACCATTCTGGGTATGTAGAGTAGGTTCTTAAAGGCAATCCCTGGGAGGAGTAGTTGCATTCCTCTCAATGGATATTAGGTGTTTGAATTGTTTCCATAACTTCATTACTGTCATCTAACTCTAAAACCCCATCATTTCAGAGTTTCATAGGTAAATGTAGCTTTTCTATAAGCCATTTGAATAAATTCAAAGACTGGAAACAATTAAAATAGATGTCCTTTTCAGCACCTGAGTTTCACTTAGTTGATTAGTTATATTTTTATCTCAGCCTTAGTATAATTTATGCTACTTCTCATTAATTATTTCAGTTTATATAATGAAGTGATGGGCATTTTTTAGTCAGTTATGCTCTGCCCATTATGTCTTCTCCCCTCTCACCCAAATGCGCTGACATCTGGTTTCTAAGTATCTAATCAAGTTTGCTACTTGTAGAGTTGATTTTCTTACTACTAGGCATGAGAGCTTTCAAGATACTGTCTTCTTTTGACTTAGGAGTTTTGACTTGTGAGGACTTGCAGGTTTCTTTGTCACAATTTGGATTGCTGCTGTCATGTTCAAGTCTAATGATATTCTACGAAAACAAACAGCCTTGAAGGTGCTGTAATATATTAATATATTAATGCCACAGCATAAGAAATTTCTAAGTACTCACATGCAATCGTTGATGGTTCCAGGGAGAGAGGAAGATATCTATTTTGATTGGCATTTCTCTAGCATTCACAATCCATGTTATTGGCATTTACTGGTGGTATCGGAATGATGATCTTTTGTATCCATTAGTCATGCTTCCTCCCAAGTCTATACCACCATTTTGGCATGCGGTTTTTATCATCATGGTGAACGGTGTGTACTTAATGTAGCAAAAGTATTCTTTATAGCTTACTGTGTTAAATTAACTTAACATTTTATATTTATTCACCTGAATGATAACAGAATTTTTTCAACTATACTTATCACTGTCGTCCACTTCATCTTCTTTGATTCTCATCTTTTACTGTAATGGAGAAAGAATTAGAGAATTGTTAACATCTGGGAATTCTATTTGCGACAGAACTTTATTAGCTGTTCAACAATGAGATTGCTGTGATTTGCTGCCTACTTTTCCTCAAAAGATAGTTGTTTCTATTTGTAGTAAAGTCTTCCTGTAAGCATAATTTGAATGATTTGTTTTCCTTTGATATAGCTAGTTTAAACTTAAATGTCAGAAGCTCCAGTTCTGTTTCTTGTTTCTTATGGAGATTGTTTTTCTTAAATACTCAATTCTGTGTTGATCCCTGTGGAAATGTTTTAAACTGGTTATCCAGATACTTTGGTCCGGCAGACTGCAATGGTGCTGAAATGTTTCCTGTTAATGTATTACAAGAACAGTAGAGGCCGGAATTATCGTAAGCAGGTAAATGAAATGAAAATCACCATTTAACTACCTTCCTTTGTATTTTATTTTGTTGGAGTTGGGCGAATCATTCTTATTATCATGAGAAAAAGGGTATGTGGTTAATGGCTAAAGCAATCTGGTTACCCTCTTATATTAATTCTATATTTTCTTGGGCCTTGAGGGAAGCATTCCTATTGCCTCTAAGAAATACAGTACGTCACTAATGCAGTCTGCTTTATTTATATTTTATATGACTTCATCTTCTGACTACAATTGTAATCTTACAGGGCCAAATGCTAACTCTGGTCGAGTATCTCATGCTTTTATACCGTGCCTTATTGCCAACTCCAGTCTGGTATCGTTTCTTCTTAAACAAAGAATACGGAAGCCTCTTTTCGTCACTGATGACAGGCTTGTACTTAACTTTCAAAGTCACTTCTATAGTTGAGAAGGTACAAGTTTTAATAAATATATTTTTCTATAGATTGATTGTGTCTTTCAGTTTTCTTATTCCACTCTTTTTTCTCATCAGGTGCAATCCTTCTTTGCTGCATTGAAAGCCTTATCACGTAAAGAGGTACATTATGGAGCATATGCGACGTCAGAGCAGGTAGGTCTTTATCTCCCTTATAAAATTGTTTTTCAACTTGTCTAAGAGATCAAGAGATCCAAGATTATTGTGATTGATCATGGATGATTTTGACAATTGGGAATTGATGTTTTTGAATTTTTCTAGGAGCCTATATGGAAACTATACTATTAGGATTACTTTAATGAGGATCTTCTCGAGTTTCAGTGAGAAGTAACTAATTGTTTGTGTGCACATGGATGATTTTGACAGATTTGATAGTAAATTTGACTTTGTCCATTTGGAACAACTTTCTAGGCGTATTTCCTTGTTGAACAAAAAGAGTCTTAATCTGGTTTATTTCTTGTGAGCTTTCAGCTAGAGATTTGTTGAATGATTCTTGCTTAAAATTTGGAGTGTTTTTGTGTTGCCCTTTAGCTTGTGTTACTGGGCAAGATTTGCTTCTGTAGGTATAGAAGAAAGAAATGATTGATTCATAAACTCCAAACTTAGCAAGCATTGGGCATCATTTTTCCTACACTTACTCAAATAAAAAAATTCATTGCAAGTGATTCCATTTGTAAATCCTTGTCCTTACCAACTGGATTGGCCAAATCAATTTCATTCTGCCATGCATCTCTATCTTAGCTTAGCCCACACAGAGCCTATGGTTAAAAAGATAACTCCAAGGATCCGATAGTTAAATGAATTGGTAACTGCAATAATTTCTAGAAGAATGAAAATAAATTAATAAAATATCGCTGCTTCATTCAGATATGGAGTTTTACCAAAAGAAAATTCCTAATTTAAAATACTTCGGCTTTTGCAAAAGTTTTTATGACTGAAATGTAGTGGCTAGAACAGCTACTGATGATAATGGTCTAGATCCGGTTTCTTGAGCTGTGTCAGATTTTACACAATATATGCTGCTATTATAGATATTACACAGAGGCTTTTTGGATAGGCATCCTTGGTCCTCCTGACAGTTACATTTTCAAATATAATATGCAAAAATCATGCAATTTGCATTTTTTTATGACCATTCTTTAAGCAGGCTAAACTTCCAAACCAATAGGCGATATCATTTCACTTGGAAGGGAAAGATTTATGCCCCTATCTACTTGAGGGTTCCAAATGCTTAATTCAGTGGTATATGCAGGTTAATGCAGCTGGAGATCTGTGTGCCATTTGCCAGGAAAAGATGCATGCTCCTATCCTACTTCGTTGCAAGCACATATTTTGTGAAGATTGTGTCTCAGAGTGGTTTGTTATAATTGCCTCCTTATTTCATTTTATTATTTCTTTCAATCTCCCTTTGATTGGACTTTTGGCTTCAATCCCTTTCAAGAACATAAATTCTGCACTCTCAAGCCATAATTGTCAATGGAATGATGTTGTCTGTTATTTGAAGAAAATATATTGGTGACTTCGTGTTTATAATTGTGTGTTTCAGGTTTGAGCGGGAGAGGACGTGTCCGTTATGCAGGGCTTTGGTTAAACCTGCAGATCTGAGGTCGTTTGGGGACGGATCAACTAGCTTGTTTCTCCAGATGTTCTAAAATCATTACTGTATAATCCACGAATCTTTTTCTGCATTGAAGTTCTAAATATACTCAAAGGGGGTTTCTCCTGATGGTCATCTACAGATGTAAAAGTTGACTGTAGTTGACTTTTCTCTTTCTTTTTGCTTTTCATGGATTACCCAAGAACATCAACTAAAGAGGCAACTAGTAGAAGTGAACAGCCTGTCTCTTCATGTACTTTAATTGAGAATGCTAAATGTATCTAGTGAGCCCTTGGAACTAGAGAAAAAGTTGGAAAGGGGCTAACAGTATTTCATTGTGAATTTACCATATATAAAAGATTTTTCCCACCTTTTCCCCTATTGTTTGTTGTCCCTGATGACCATAGGTGTATTACATATTTGTAAATAGTGCCTTGTTTGAAGATGCCTTTGCATTTCATGCATTACCTATCATTACTAGCTTGAAATGTCGCAACAAAAAATAATGAAGGTTTCTCATGAGAACAATTTTTTTTTTTTTCCGCATGAAAATGATTGAAATTATTTTTAATTTTTTTATAGGAGAAACACAGAAGATAAGAGTAATAATTTTTATAAACTAAGGTGGTGGCTGACATGGATATGAGTTTAAAAGAGAACTTGACAAAACAGTTGCCTCTAATATTTTAACTGAAACAATCATCGCAATGTATGGACAGACGAATGCATTGAATGCATATTCGAATAATAAATATGTGAAATATTTATTTGTTTAATTCTTATAATATTTTTTTTATCTAATAAAGTTCCAGGCGTAATTTGTCCAAATTATTTTTTTTCTGTCTTTTTTTGTCTTTTTCTTTATGGATAAATACAATAAAAGATAATTTATATTTAACGGACAACAAACTTGGCCAAAAAATTAAATTGATTTGATAAATACGGTAAAATATGCCTTTACATATGCAGCAGCAAGTGCAATTTCTACAGGTATTTTAGTAGCGTTCTTCCCGGGTGTGACGGTTGAAATCTGTAACATGAAGTTTACTGCAATTTTACAAGCGAGAAGAAAAGGAAAAAAATACATATGAAATTTCATCTGGTTTATTAATGAAGCCAAAAAATAAAAAAACCCACTTCCACAATTACATACAGAAAGAATAAACTATCAGCTCGGAAGAAGAAAATAAAATATCTCCCTCCCCCGTGCTGTTCTCTCTTAAAAACATCTAAAAGAGAGAAGAAACAAAAACAAGGAGTACAATCATCGCAAAACATTTCTTTTTTTTGGTTGTTTTTTGAATAATTACCCAAATTTCCCCTAACAAAGAATAAAATGAAAAAAAAAAAAAAAAAAGTGAGCAAAGACAATCTAAGCAGAAGAGAGTGCAGGTTTATTTGCATTGTTTTCTTCAGGTTGGGGAGTTGGTAAAACATCAGCTCCTGAAACATCATGTTCCTCTAGTGGTGAGTCATAGAGAGGATAAAGTTCTTCGGTTATGAGTAGGCCAGGCAATGGGGTAATCTCAGATGATGATGTGGGGGAGAGAGGTGAGGGTGGAGTTACAGAGAGCGTCCTACTTATTGCAGGATTAACTTCTGTAACTTCTTCAATCCCTTCATCTATGTACACGACATCCTGCATTGTCAGTTGGTGATATTCCACTATCTCCCTTAAGAACCGATTCTCTCTTGCATATATTGAATTTTCATGTGCTAATCGAGCTTTCTCTGCTAGGAGAGTTTCCAGTTGCAGCCGAATCTGTCACCACATTAATGCACATTACTACCACATATCCAATTGGTTACCAAACCCCCTAAGTATCTACTGCCAAATTGCTTACTAACAGTTCCTTAAAAAATTGCATACTAAATTTAACAAGGAACTCATGAATCCGAAAAATCAGCATTGTCATCAATGTAAAAGCTGATCAAACAAATAAATCCCTCATAACTTAAATATATATCCAGAAAAAGCTCATGTACCAGATCATCGTCTGCAGGGTTGCTCCCTTTCTCACGACTCTCCCTAAGCCGCTTATTCTCCTCCTCAAGTTGGGCGCATCGTTCCTTTGCAAATGCCAGATCTGCTTTAACTGTTTTCAGCTCACGGAGTAGAAGTTTTGCCTTTGCAGCCGTTGCCATGGCAACCTGTGACTCAAAACAGAATGCCAATCATGCATTTCACCTGATACATACAAGAAAATTCATTCCTAATTGTTTTCTGTCATTATGCTACCAGGTCAACAATAATAAATCCCGTATTCCATGATTATATTTAAATAAATTTCTTCTGACCACATGCACAGCCGTTCCAGGTTTCCAGACATCTTAAGCTTAATGAGACTAGGTGCAGCCTGCGAAATCTGTCACACAAGCAACCTAGATTGAAACTAAATAATTTATTTCTTCTATTTTCTTAACTCATCCCATTAATAAAATTATAAATGGCTCTATATCTAATATCCTTTCAACGAGATAACTAAATCCAGACAATATTAACCATTTTCAAGTAATGTTTCAATTGTGTCACACAATTACATAGTTGCCACCTTACGTCGCGAGATGCCTTGAGTTGGGTTTCATGGTTGGTCTGATTTTGGTGTGTTGATTGCATTCCGTATTGCTGCCATGAGCTATTCACTCCAGAAACTTGATTTTGGGCATTGGGATCAGCTCCTTTTCGTCTAATTTGAAGTTTCCGAGTTTCTTGAATGATATCTGCAGTCTTATTTTCCACAATTGTCTTACCTTCCTAGTATGCAACAAGGAAGCAAAAGAAAGTTGAGAGTAGACAGAAGGGACAAATATGATTAAAAAGAGGAAGTGAAGAAGGTAAACATAAAGTCTCAGTACTTTTTTTTCTTTTTATACCTCAAAGGCCTTTTCAAAGGTATCACCAATATGATTGAGGGAGGATGTCAGTTTATCCAAGCCTCTTCGTAATGTAGGATTATCCATTTTCCTGACGCCCTCGTTTTGTGGGTTTGGGTGTTGAAACTGCATTCGGATGGAAAATGAAACAAGGGAAAAGAATTAAGTTGAGAATATGGCCTCTTCTAGCACAATACGAGGAAGAAAACACATTTAAGCAAATCACCTGGGTAGCCCCTGAAGACTCAGTTGATGTAGCAAATTGTTGGGACACATTATCATCCTCAAGAATAGCTTTAGCTTTCTGAGCAAGGACACCCCAGAAACCCTTGGATTCGTATTTTGAGGCATCCTCATAGGCAGTGAAGCCCTAAATTTCCAATAAACAGAAGGTAAACACAAGCCATTATGGTTCCCATGAGAATGAAACTTTAGACCAAACAGAATGAGATTATTCAAAGGAAAGAGATAAACATTGATTTTAAATCCTGTTTTTCTCCTTATCTTAGGAGTACGAATTGACGCGCAGTGAGACAAGCCAAAATAAAATGATTTCAATACAGAACCGGATGATTTGCAATCCAGATATCAAACATTATTGGATTCTATCTCCATTTTAATTAATCAGAAGCATAATAATTAATAGTATGTCAAAAAAGGAAGATTTTTCGCAAGGGCAATGTGAAAACAGAAATGGAGTATAAGAGAAAATGGTAAACGTGGGATAAAGAAGAGAAAGTAAGAGCAAAAAACAGAGATCCATCATCCATGGCTGACAAAGAAAAAAATAAAGCAGATAACCTTAGAGCTAGATTGCTCAAAAGCAGAGTCACCGGAAGAATCGCGATGAAGAGCGGATGCACGGATGGCCTGAGCGGCAAGCGAAGAATTAGAAGAGCAAAATGAATAAGATTTGAAAGATGGATTGTCGACATTGTTGTCATCGTGATTAATCTCTTCCTTGAAGGTAGTAGCCCTTGTGATTCCCTGTCGTCTCCTGTATGCCATTCTTCTCTCTGAATTTCGATCAAAATACAAGTTTTACGGAGATGACTCATAACCAACTCTTTCTTTCTTCATTCTTCTTGTTTTTTAATTTTAATTTTATTTATTTATTTTTTCTTACCAAACCCACCTGAGTCTGAGTCCGGTACTTTCTTGCGCTTTAAGCCATCTCCATCCACATTTAAAATAACACGGAAAGAAAAGCTATTATAAATCATTTTTCGTAATTTATATTTTATTCAACATCACTTATTACGCTTTTTAATTCTTTCCTCTTTCAAATATAATTATAATTATTATCATTTTTAATACCCCAAAAATATATAGTTCTACTAAACTTTTCAAAATTGTAATATAATATATTATTATATTAAATTAATTTTCAAATTTTAAATTTGATGTAAAAAAGTATAAATTTATGTACCCCTTTAATAACTACTTTTGTGCATGCATAACCTTTTGGGTCGTATTTTTATTATACATATTGATGTAATGTTGTAAGTTTGTTACACATTATTAGCAGTAAAATTGTATTACAAATAAGATAGTTTTAGTTTTTAATAAAAATTCTATTAAACATATTTTTAAAAAAGTATTTTTAATATTATTGCCGGCTTTCGATTTTTTTTTTTATAATTTATGGATGAATACATATCTTTCTCTTCCATTACATATTTATAATTTTTTTCATATGTAATTCACTACTTCGTGCAAGTAGTTTTGAGAGTAGGGTAATTTGGACAAATCATTTTGATCATTTTTTTTTTCTACATTTTTTTTCCTTTTAAAATGGAAAGATCTGCTCGCATATAATCTATATATTTACTTAGTTTATTTACTACATTTTTTTAAGTTCACAATACTATTATTAATATTTGTATTACTTTTACATAAATCTTTTTTTTTTTTTACTAATTAAAGTTTTTCCAATTTATATTAATTGGATTATATGTTTGTATTTATTAGATTATTTTGTTTATTTAGTTAAATTCATCCAAAAATTCATTATAATTATAATATTTTAAATTACAAGTGAGCATATTTTCACAATATTTTATATAAATATATTAACCCAAATAACTAAGGCAACCCAAGGAGAGGTGAATTGCGTTTTCTGAACTTTTTGGGCTTAAGTTTTTCATTTACTATTTTTTTTTATTTGGTCTATGTACATTTTTTTATACATTTTTAGTTATTATACTTTCAAAAATTGTTCATATTAGTTCATTTTCATTAATTTCTATCGATATTCTTAATATATTTGTAACATATAATTAAATTTGATATGTGGCATCGATGTAAATATCTTTTTGATCTCTGTACTATTAATTTTTTTTTTTTAAATTTTAATCCTAATATTTTCAAAAATTTTATATTTATTAGTCCATCTCCATGATATTATTTATCATATGTTACTAATCCAATTCATAATTGTTGATGTTTATATATTACGTGATATTTGACTGTGAAAAATTATTTAATTTTTAATAGTTTTAATAAAAAATTAAAAAGTAAGAACATATTTTTTTTTGAAAAAATGAGATCATTCAAGCTCCCTCCTTCCTCCCATGTCTCCGTGCCCATCTCTCTCCTTTTCTCTCCTTCTCTCTCATGGCTCATGCTTCCCTAATCCCAATCCTAGTTATGCACGCTAGGTATTCTTCTTTAACATTATAATATATCAACGTTGTATAAATCATAGGTGGTATAGATACTAATAGTTGATGAGATAAATTCCTTAGCTCTTGTAAAATTTTCTCAATTACAAAATATAACTTAAGAAAAAACATTTCGTCAATGGGAAATGAAATTATTAGGAAGGGAGAATCAGTAGCCTTAAACTTGTCATGCCTCCTCTTGCTATCAATATGGTTAAGAGCCGCAATTCTAATCTTGTTTAACACTTGATCCTCATTTACTTAGGGTGTTGTTATGCTACTATCAGATTTCAAAACCTAAACACCTCTATAATTCCTGCACCCAAACCTTCATGTCATGGGAGAGATAGAGCTTTAAGAATTATGGGAGAGTTGCAGAAGGATTTTTTTATTTTATATTTTTTAATTTTAATTTGTTATTAAAAATAATTAAAATTTTAAATTATTTCGACACGTTACATGTCATGTGACATTTGATATTAAAAAATATCTAATCAAATGATGTCACATGTCAAATAAGGTGAATTGATCTCATACATGTCACCTATTGAAATATTTAGTTGATCTTTACAAAGATTCACTTAAAGAACAAGAGAATTATAGAAATCTCATTTCAATCAAGATACTGTGAATGACACATTTCTATATGATCTTTTAAAGATCATAAATGGGGAGTTGAAGACTTCTTTGTAAATGGAAATGCCAAAATTAACTAGTTACTTCAAGTATAATCTTATTATTTTATTTTAGTCAATTATTATTAGGATTTGGATTTTTTATATACTCAATAAACCTTTTTTTGGTTTTAAAATTATTTTACAATGCGTTTGTTTTATTTTAATGAATAAAAAATAAATATTTCTCAAACTTCAATTGAACCAAAGGTTAAGAATTGAGATATATCTCTTATTGAAAGTGTAACAATGCATACCATATTATAAGACAAATTATTTTTCTCATCTAATAATAGGTGAAGTTAAAATTAAGAAGATATATAGTGGAATAATAATTATTGATGACTCATGAAAAGCTAATATATTACTATATGTGCCAACAAATATTTTTATAATAAACATTGTTATCTAGAAAAAGTATTAGGTTTGAAAAATATTTATTGAAATAGATATCATGTTGAGACAAGTAATGAAAAAAGTAATATAAATCTTTATATTACAAATATGTATTTGTCAGAAATATATATTAAAAAAGTTATTTTTCATTTTCCTCAAGGTTATGCTTCACAAATATTTATACAATCCAAATAAATATACTAATAAATTAGAAGTTCACTAATAATAGTTCACCTTTTACTAGTGTCCATTGAACACTGCAGCTTGTATATTAAGGTGTCAAATTCATCTGTCATTTGTGTGTCCCCAATACAAAGCTTCTTAAAGGTTTCCATAAAACTTTCTGATAAAGCTCAAGAGAATAAAGATGAAGAGTTTATAGTTTTTTCTTTCAAATAGTAGATTTTGGAAATAAAAACCTCACTTTAGGGCTCTATGAAGGTTCAAGAGAATGAAGAAGATTTTTCTTTTGAATTTCACATTTTTACTCAAAGTTTGCCCCTCTAAAATCTATTGGAGGCATGTATCTTTATGTAGGGAGGTCAAAAAAGTCGTTACCAATAATTTGAATTCGGTTTGACCTCTAAAAAGATGTTGCAGAGTGTTACTCATAATGTGCGAGAAATTCTGAGACGTGTTCTGAAATACTAACAACTTATTCTTAAAATGGCAGTCAACTTTTAGAAGGAGATTCCTCTGAAAACTACTTTTCTAACAACAAACACTATTTTGATTGATAATTCTGAAATATATTAGTGCAGGGAGCTCCATGATAAAAAATACCTTAATCATGAACCCATTAGATTTAACATGTAAAAACTAAATTTTCCTAATAAAATCTCTCTACTTGATTCATAATCAATAAGGTAAAAGATATCAAGATAACTAAAAAAATAAAAAGGAATTGAAAAAATGCAACGACTTATCCGATAAGTCGATTCAAGATTTCTTGTCTCAAACAAGATGGTTAAAACAACCTCCCTTAAAGAACATTCACTCAAAATTAACAAATATAATTTAGGAGCAACTAAATAATTTTATAATCTATAGTAAATTACAACTAAAGGTGATGCCTTTTTATAAGCCTTCACTTGATAAATTCTATCTAAAAACAAATACTATAATTTAATTAAAACTCTTACCCAAATCTATACTTTATTTAAATTCCAAAACTATATTAATAATAAAATAATTGTAAGGAAAAAAATTAACAATAAAATAATAGTTAAATATTAATATAACAATTAAGTAGATAAGACACATCATTTTTACCATTTTTTCATGTCTTTAATCTCTTTGTAGACTTCAAGTTGATGAAGAATTCTTTTTGGTGAATCTACCATAAAAATCACATGTGAAAAAAGGATCAACAAGACTCCTTCTCGGCATCAAATTCAATCCCGCATGCCTCACCTGTGCAGATATGGCTACTCGCATACGCACAGCTTATGTGCGTGTGCGGCATTCCCATGGGCAGCTAGTCTGCATGTGTGGCCTGCTTAAGTTGCACAAGCACACATATGGCAACGGCTCTCCGTGTGCACTCAAGCTTTCCTATGATGTAGTCTACTGCGTGTGCAAGATTCCCTTTCCACACAAGCATATCTTCTTACGTGTTGGCAAAGCCTGTATGACATTCCAAGTGCTAATAAAGGCAAATGAGTGTCAGATACAGAAACAGAAGAACGAGTGCATGATAAAAGTTTATGTAGCAAAACCAATTAATGCAAATCTCTTACAAATATATATGAGTTCTAATTATATACATATAACTGAGGTCAGAAGTGGCTACAATTACAAAATTAAAACATAAAGGAATGCCACTTCTTTCAGTATACTATTGGACTCATCAGAGTGCGGGAACAGTCATGCACTCAAGTTTTGTGGATCCACGAGATCCTCATAGACTTCCAAGGGTAAGTCAGCCTATGATTCCTCATTTTTTTTATCATCTGGGGGGGGGAGGGGGAGGAAGCATGGAAAGAGTGAGTTTTATATACTTAGTAAGAAAAATAATATTTAAATAACATTGTAAGGTTTTAAAGGTGAATTATTCTAACAAAAATACTTACAATTTGACTACTTCGTGACCTATCTTACATTATAAAAATAATTTATTTACTAAAAAAACAGCACGTTAACATAATCAAAACAGACACATATCAAACTAAATAATAGAGAAAATAAAATAAATTATAAAATGCTCGTATTTTCATGTCATGCTTCGCAAAATCGTTATAACTTCCATCTTTGAAGGCAGATACAGATTTCTAACTATCCATGTGGAATGACCAGATTAGATATAGATAACAGCAATTTATTTAGGCACAATTTTGGCTGGCTTTGAACTATGGTATGATCTACGACCACGACCATACTAACTATAATGGTCCTATCAAATATCTACAACCATGATAGTACTTAGCTAAAGGTGACCCCTAATAGATGTTCACGTCACCACTCTCGTTAGAGGGTACACTGTTACCCATAGGGAGCAGTTCTTATAATACCCCGCCCATCATTATGCTTAAATGATTTGGAGACCCTATTTGTTCGGGTCTTTGGCCATGTTAAAATTAATTTACTCAGCTAGTAAATCTAGTTAATTTTTATTTAATTTGCTTTTATTTAAATTTATTTATTTTATTTTAAATTTTATTATTTATTTTTTATTTAGCTTATTTAAATTAATTATAAAAACACTGAGAAAAATTCAAAAAACAGCAAATCGGGAAGAAAATCCCGCGGGGAAAATCCCGCAGGGAGACAAGTTGCTCGCACGGGTGCTGGGCACTGTGCCGCATGCACAGCGCGCACGTCCCATCTGTACACATGCACGCACGGGACATGTGCACCACGTGCACATGTCATCCGCATACACAGCATGGGGTTAGAACATGCACGTGTCCTGTCGCACGCAGACAGGCCGTCTGCGCCTCACCACCCGCGTGGACAGGCGTCGCACATTGTGCGCGCACCGTTCGTGCGACAGGCTTGCGCGGACAGGCCTTGTGTGCCTGGGGCTTGTGCGTGGCGCCCAGCGGGCCTAGACCCTACACATGTGTAGGCTAGCCCCTGCACACATGGTAGGAGGCATGTGCGCCTACAGGCTAGCTTGCAATGCGCCGGTCGGGGGATTGCCACCTCAGGCAGTGCGCCGCCACCGGTGGAGGATGCTCTCCTCTCTAGTTTTTCACGTCGAACATCTTTTTCTCCCTTCTCTTAATCAGATTTTTCAACTTGGCACAAATCCGATGGTTCCAAAACTCTATAGATTGCCCTTCCCCTTCTATTCCTCTCCACACTTCCATTCTTCCAATTTTCAAAGATTTAGAGAGAGAGAGAGAGATAGTGTCTAGTGAGAGAAGAAGAGAAAACAAGGAGAACGGTGAAGGAGAAAATATCTAGGTTTTGGTAAGGAATCTAGTATTTCTTTTGATGTCTTAAGAAATATTTTTAGATATACTAATTTAATATGATTGTGATTTTGCTTGTTTTGTATGCTTTTGTGTTTAGATTAGTCGAATTATTCTTGTTTTCAAGCATGCTATGTAAATTGCAGACACTTGATGAATTTGCATGTACGAAATATAATATGTAATCGGTAAAAGTAAAAAGTATAAAAGAAAAGAAAAAGAGAAAAGTAGAATGAAACATGTATGGTCCGAAGTGTATCTGTATTAACATGCATATTGCATCAAGTGTCTCGTTAAACTTTTTATCTCTGAGGGGTATCTATTTTCCCTTCCCCTATCTGGTCTGGAAAGACATAAGAGGACCACTCCCAGTGGATGACGACGTACCCTCTAACGAAAGTGGTATCACACTATCTGTAGGGGTCACCCCTAACAAAATAATTTTATGACTGTAGATATTTATTAGGATCACTATGGCTAGTATAACTGTGGTCATAGATCGTACCATAGTTTGGCCAGCTGAAAATGGGTATGAACAAATTGTCATATCTATATCTAATCTGTTCATTCTACTTGCGTAGTTGGAAAGTTGTATCTGTGTTTAGAGATGGAAGTTGTAACGACTTCGTGAAGTATGACATAAAAATATGAGCATTTCATGATTTATTTGATTTTTTCTTTTATCTGGCATGATGTATATGTGGTTGTCTGTATTAACATACCGTTTTCTAGCATCCAGACCATGTTCATCACCACTCCTCTTCCTTTGGCTTCGAGGGTTTAAGGATGTCTCACTTGTAGACCCACTAGCTCTATTCCTTCCATACATTTCTAATATTTCCTCGTAATTTCGCACACATTTGTTTTTCAATTCCGATGCTTCAGGTTGAGCCTAGCATGAATAACTATATTAATATTTGAACAATATAAAAAATGGCAAACAAAATATGATAAAGTAAGAGATTTACCTTTATTAGTTGCTCCTAAACTTCCTTTTTTGCTTCGAATTTTATTGGATACCAGGCAAAACCACTCATTCCACGGTTAAAAACATCATAATATTTTGAGAATTGCCTTTTCAAATTTTTTATGCGGTTGTATATATGCTCTTTATCAATGTCCAGCTCTGGAAATGCATTCTTCACTTCTTCACATGCACAATCAATAGCTTATAATGTGAATGTCCCACCCGATCTACAACCACACAAATGTTGATCGTAAAATGAGTTTACTAGGACGTCATCCATATGATCTGACCAATGGATCATTTATTTCTTGTGTCTGCATTCTTGTTCCTCTTAGTCATTATCTAAAACACATATGAAAATATCAAATATAATCATATACAAAAAAATATAATATGATTACAACAAAATAATTCCAAATTGTAGCATTTAATTAAAATATTTAAGTTACACAGACATCATAAGTCATACAAATGTCATATACCATACAAACATCATAAACTATATAAATATCATAAATTACACAGAATGTAATCAGCCCACATATCGTTGCTATTGCATCCCTAATTGCTTTGCCTTTTCTCATTTTTTCAATACTGTCCCTAGAGTTACAAATACTTCGTTCGTCTAGATAAAAATTTCAAAGTTCTTCATCAACCTCTAGAAGAATTTCATCAGTTTGATCCTCTCCCCATAAATAATTATGCAAAATGCAACAAGCAAATATAATAGTATTAGCAGTCTTAATCTCATAATGAGGTTCAGTCGAGGTTTAGATAATTGGAAAATGTTTCTTTAGAACTCCAAAGGCACATTCAATCGTATTACACAATGAAGCATGTCGTAGATTAAATAGCTCACGAGTATTGCGTGGTGGATTCCTAGAGTATTCACTTAAATGGTAGTGTTCTTCTTTATATGGTGTAATTAGTCTACCCCACAACATGAATCTAGTATCAACAAGGTAAAACTTACCTATAAGCAAAAAACAAATTAAGTTATAACATTTTTCTTCAAAAATATAAATTACATATCGAAGTTAAATATATTTTAATTATCTTCGGGAATTACTAGAGGATCATCATTTCTGTTTAACACATCTTTTATTATTCTTGAATCTGAAGCGGTCCCCTCCCACCCAGCTAAGATGTACGAAAATTTCAAATCAAATATATAAGTTGCTAACAGGTTTTGGGTGGGGAAATCTTTTCTCCCACAAAACCGTGAAGCATCTTTTCTAGACACTTTAACACGTATATGTGTTCCGTCAATCGCACAAATACAATCCTGAAATTAATTATTAACTAATTAATTAAACGTGCACTTATGTTAAAATAATTAATTAAACGTATATAACTTATAGATATACCTTAAAAAATGGAAAGAATATGGAATTGTTGGTTATTTTCGGAGGCACTTGTGATCCATTTGGCTGATTAATAAATTTATCGGCCATATGTACTATACATCGTAGCACATTGTGAAAATAACGACTTGTCGTCTCTCCGGATCGTTGAAAAATCCAAGATATGACTCGATTTCTCTCATTGTGTCCTAATAAGTAAAGTGTCTTAAATACTTGTTCCTCTACAGTTGCATGAACGGTATGCCTAAGTCCACCATCTATAACTAGTAAATGACATAAATTCATAAAATATGAAACTCTCATCCTAATTATATGACGACAAAAATCACTTGATAACAAATTTTGCATAAGTTTATCTTGAGTTTTCTCTCCCTCTAGTCTTAATTCATGAGTAAGCCTATAATTTATCTTGTGCCTTTTCTGAACTACTAGCCCATGAAGTATGATAAACTGGCATAGTAAAATAACTACACGTCTCAAAATATCTATATTTCTTATCTAATGTATGAACAGAAACGATACCAAATGCTTGAAATAAAAAAAAAAACAATGAGTTTAATTATTCCTGGTCAGAGCATACATTTTAATCAACACACACTTTCGCCTGTTTGGGGAATAAATTTCTAGTTATATTTATTTGTCCTCATTCTATGTTAACAGAGTTCACATAACCCTCATATGCAAATTATAGCTTCAATAAGATGAAATTTGGAACTAAAACTAATGAATGATAATTAAATGACCTCATTCCTTACTATCATTTCCCTTATTTCTATCATTTGGTTTTCCTCCCTTGATAACTATTAAATAACAACACTACTCCCTCTTAATCCCACCTAACTCCTTACCGTTAGCTCCTCGCTCTCCCAACCATATAACAGACCCGCACTCTACCCCTTTTGTTTTAACTACAACACCTTACCAACTCGACACCATTTCAGTAGTCCCTACAGCACACCCATACACCCTCTCAACAAACACCGGTCCACCAAGACCACACACGGACATCCTCGCTACCTCCCGGGGCCCCACCCCAATAGCAAACACAATCCTCCCATCAACGGTTACATGGCCCCATGTACTACCACACCACAACGTCAAATACACACCGTTATTCCCGCGATAACGACCACTGAATAGCCCCACCGAACTCCACCAACGTCGACCAAACGACCTCCCACACACCTGACCAGGGGAGTGCCACATCGACCACTGAGTGGCGATAAATACAACATGCCACTACTTATCATATCGACACATCCATGTTTGTAAGCATCTACAAAGGCCTTACACACACACAACACACACACACACACACACACACATGCACACACAGCATGCCACTGATGTCTACACTAGTATACCATAATCCACAAACACCAGCCAAGAGGCCTCCCACACCTAAATACCTATACATACACACACCACAGAGTGCTCAACGTCCCCACTATATCACGTAAACCCCACTCCATCTACAGCTTCACACATACGGCCCACGAGCCACTATCCATGCACAACAAAAGGTTTCACCCTCAGCAAGTAGTCATACACGCACACAACTGAACCTACACTTGCCACCAATCACTCGCTGCCTATACTGATACCTATACAATAATGCATCACACTCTCACAGTTATCTCACCCCTCGGTTACACACAACTCATCATCCACAAGCTCCGTTCCTGTCTTCACGCCACCTCTCATTCATTCCTCTGCCTCACACAACCGACTGCCCACACGTACAGCCCTCTCTACAGCTTACGCCCTCTCCTTTCTCAAACCTTCTCTATCTCCTGGGCCCAAAGTAGTGTAGTCTTTCCTAGCCAAATCAAGGATTTTGGGCTTCTTGCTACGCTACTTAACTATAAAAATCCATTTTATATAGTAATATATATAAATTGAAAGATAGATCCATCCATCTATCCTATCTGATTTCTATTTTGATATCTAAAAATGAATCGATTTCATTCAACGTTTGATTCAAAGAATTGCACTTAGCCCCCCAAAAATAAAATGGCTTTGCTTCAATGGATGGTAGAGGGTTTGTAGTACCCAAAGCATTGGAGTGATGCAGTAGATGGTGTAACCACTCAAAGCTGCCACGACCTTACCTTCTTCTCGCACTTCCGAGCAGTTCTCCTTCCATGCTCACCTTCGATTACTGCCTCTCTCGCAATTGCCTCCCTCTCTCACTTCGCATTCTCTGTTTTCTCTCTCTTTTCTTTCTCCTCCTCCCCCCCTCTCTCTACCTGACACCCCCTTTTATAAATATCCCAACTCCACGTCACAACCGTTTATCTCACCCTCACTCACATATATAAGCTATTACAGAAAGAAATACATGCAAATCAAAGAAAAAATAAAAAAAATACATGCAAATCAAAGAAAAAATGAAAGAAATTGATGCAGTGTAACTCACCATGGTCGGTTAACAATACATGCATGCTTGATATGTCTGTTGCTTAGATCTTACATACAAATATGTAGCTCGCAGTTTCTAAATGCACTATAGATGATTAATTATTATATGTGCATGTTTGTTTTGATTCTACCAGTAATAGAGTAGATCTGCCTTTATGGATGCGTAAGGGAAAATATCTTTAAATTTTTATGTCTATTTTTTAGATTTAGATTGTTGGTATATTAGTAAAAAGATGTTTAGTCTTTAGTGGTGCATAAGGGTAACTGTGTAATCTTGATGCCATAAGGAGAAACATACCAAAGTAGTTTCAATAAGGGACATTCTAAAAGCAAGTGTTAAGTGATGTTTGTCCCAATCAACCACATAAAATACAAATGACATGATTAGGAGAATCTGTGATGACTCGAAAAAATTGCTTTATTAATCAAGATTAAATGTTTTCAAGGAAAACAAACAAATTGCTTTGAAAAATTCTATCAAGCCAAAAAATCCTATTTTTTAGGCTTTTGACATTTTTAAATAAAAATAAAGTATTTTCATGAGTAGTTATTACAAGATTAATTGCTTGGGATTTATGTTGAAAAGTTTACTAAAGACTTGTTCATGAAAATTTTGAAGTGTATAAAAAAACAAATCAAATACGGAGGAACCTTTTTTCTAAAAAATGAAAAAAATATAAATAAAAAAGGAAGAAAATTTTTTTGGAGTTTTTCAAGAATGAAAACAATGTTTTCAGAAAACCACTTTGAAATTTTTATCAGAAAAAAGTTTATAATCTCTTTACAACCTTTTGTTAGAAATTTCTCTCATGGATGGTTATCATAAGGCCTTGACTTTTTTTTTTTAAACCATATCATTCCTTTTACACACAAATTTCAAAAAAGAAAAAAAGAGATCAAAAATTTGAAGTAACAAAGAAGTATTGCATGGGATAGAATTATAAACTACTGAAAAAAGAAGACGATTTACATAAAAAAAGTAAATGATTGTAAAAAATGGAATTAGAGCATTTGAAAATTTTAACTTAGAACATTTTAAAAAAGGATATGGTTCCAAATAGAGTGATAAGTTTTGACATATGAATTTTTAAGCTTTCCTAAAAAAGAAAAGATGAACAAAATTCTTGTTTGTGAGCATATTGTTTCCATTTTTCTTCAAAATAATGAGATCATTTTGGGTTTCTATGATTCTCTAGGAGGTAAGAGAATTTTAAAAAGCAGAGTAAAATTTTATTTATCTCGTAAATTTCATACTATGTCAATCTTAACTGAGATTATGGATAGTAAAAAAGATAACGATAGGTTTAAAGAGCTCAATTCTGTTTAGTATTATTCATCTCGTAAATTTCATATTGTATCAATCTTAATTACAATTTGTAATAAATTTATCTTACGCTCCATATAGTGACCTCAAAATTTGCGCTTGTCATCACAAGATATGGCATTGTTACAAGTCAAAAATGTTAATGCTCACATCTTGTTTCCCATTAAAGGGAGCATTTTTATTTCACCCATCTGCTTGTGACATCCCAAATACTAATTATAGCATAAGGGTACAAGATACAGAAACGAATTATGAGAGCATTTAAAATAGTTATATGCAGCGGATTAAATATATTATAATTCCTTATAAAATAAAATTTGAGTTCTAAATTTTACAATACTGAAGCAAAATAAAAATAAATACAAGTCTCTCCAAAAATGGACTCAGAAGAGTGCGGGACAAAACATGCACTCGTAACAGTTCATGGATCCACGAGATCCTTGAAGGTTTTAATAGGTAAGTCAAGGAGCGATTTCTCATTATTGTCATCATCTGGGAAGGAATAGAAATGGGTGAGTTCCACAAACTCAGTAAGAAGTAAACAACGTCGCTAAGATTTTAAATGTGCATTAAAATAAGAAGAATGCATCGTTAATCATTTATTGTTGAAGGTCATAGCATGTGCATTCATTTCAATATTGAGAAAACATTTTGGTTTTAAGTATAAAAACATCAACATCAAAACAATCTAATCATGGATTACATCATATTCAACTAAAGAAAACCAAACAAATCATGTTATGACTTTGTTTCACCTTTTTCTTATTCTTTGCGCGAAATCATTCCGACTTATATCTATTGAGGGCAATACGGATTCCCGATTACCACTATGGAATGACAAAGTTCATTGTATTTTCAGCACATTTATTGTAACACCTTGCTAACTTTCGCTCTAAATTTGTATATAGAAACCCCTACTTATTCGAGATTTAAGGCCACATAAACTCTTTTAAATTTATCTCGTAATTTTATATCGTATTTTGTAAATTTAATTCATGATTTTAATTTTATTATGAAAATTATAATTTCATTATTTTTTTTAATTTTATTATTTTTGTTATTTTTGTCAAAAAATAAATTTCGGGAGAAAAAACGGAATAAGGGGCGAAAAACCTGCGGGAAAACCTTGTTTACACGGGCCTCGCACGTTGTGTGCACGTGCTTGCGCGCGACTAGCATATGATGTGTTCACTGTGCACACCCCCGTCTGTACGGAGCGCGAGGCCAGTCTATGCGCACAAACAGGCCAATCCAGCATACGTCACATCGTGCACGGACAGGCCAAGCATTGGGTGCCTTGTGCACGTGCCATCTGAGTAGTAGGCCTGCACCCACCGTCTTGCACGCAGCATAATAGGCCAGTGCGCCTACAAGCTAGGTCTGCAATGCGCGGCTGACTTGGGGAGGTGCGCTGCTGCCTTGGGCAGTGTGCCACCGCCCCTTGAGCGTTGTGTGCTGCCTTGGGCGATGTGCTACTAGCCCTTGAGTACCATGCGTCATCGCTGGTTGGGAGATTTTTCCTCTATTTTTTGTGCCATTGTCGCGTCGCGGCACATCACTCTTTTTTCACTCAATTTTCTCTCTCCTCACTAGATTTTGCTATTTGGAACAAATCTAACGGTCCCCATTTTCTATAAGTAGAGACCCATCTCTTCCATTTTTCTCATCACTTCCATTTCATTCTCCATCCTCCAAGAGTTTAGAGAGAGATGGAGTGATCTAGAGAGAGAAAGAGAGGAGAAGAAGAAGAAAGTTATAGGAAAACTTCAAAGTTTCGGTAAGGAACTTAGTATTTTCTTGGACATCTTAAGGAGTATTTTTAGAAGTTAAAACTAAGAATCTTGAAATTTATGAATTGCATGTTTTATGTTTAATTGTTCAAATAAAGTGAATTTTACTTGATAAAACATGTTATAAGATTATATAGGCACTTGGTGATCTGCATGTGATCTAAACGACATTGTTTTAGTGATAATTTTCTGAAATACAGAAAGGAGATTGAACATGAAATGGTATGAAAAACATGTATCTGTATTGACATATATAATGCATCAAGTGTCTCGTTAGACATTTTATTTCTAAGGAATTTTTGTTGCCCCTTCCCCCATCTGGTTTGGAAAGATGTGAGAGCACAACTCCTTGTGGATGGTGGCGTACTTTGTGACAAAAGTGGTGACGCGAATTATCTGTTAGGGGTCACATTTGGCTAAGTATTATCCTAGCTATATAATATCTTATAGGACCACTATGGTTGACATGGCTGTGGTCATAGATCATGTCATGGTTTGGCAAGCTAGAAATGTGCCTTGAGCAAATTATCGTTATATATCTGATCTGGTCATTTCACATGAGTAATCAGAAATCTGTATATGCCCTTTGTAGATGAAAGTTGGAACAATTTCACAAAACATGACATGAAAATCTGAGCATTCCATGATTTATTTGATTTACTTTATTATTAGCATGATCGATTTGATTTTTATGACTATGATATGATGGATTTGCTGTTTTCTTTAATAAATAAATTATTTTCATAAAGTAAGAAAAGACTCTAACATGATCCTTGATGATAAGTGTTGATGACATAATTATTCACTTTTAAAATCTTACAATGTTATTTAAATATTTTTCTTACTGAGTATATAGAACTCACCAATTTTTATGCCCCGAGATGAGGAAGATAGTGAAGAATTGGTCACTGATCTATCCCTTGAAGTCAATGAGGATCCTATGAATCCACAAACCTTGAGTGCATGACTTGTCCTGCACTCTGATGAGTCCATTCACAAAGTAAATAAAGTGGCCATTTTTGTATTTTGATATTTTGTATTTTGTTGCCACTTCTGGCCTCAGTTATATGTATAATTGGAACTCATATATTTTGGTAGGGAATTTGTAATAATTTGCTATGCTGCATACAATTATTTATCATACACTCGTAATCTGTTTCCATATCTTTCACCCTTATGCCTTAATTAGCATTTAGGGTATAACATTTATGGCTTGGTAAACCATAACTAACATGGAAGAGTATGGGGAGGATCGAATCTACTCTTGAAACCTACTCAACGTATGCAATACCAAACAATAACCACCTAGAATAAGGCTCTTTAATTAAATCTACAATCCTAAAAGAAAAGCAAAAACAAAGACTAGGGCACAAGGAAATGAAAAATGCCACAGACTTATCGATAAGTTGATCCCCGTTCCTTGGCTCAATAAGACTTCTGAAGACTACTGCTTCTCTAAAAACTTGAAGAAGCTAATTTTAGCAAAAATGCTAAAAGAAAGAGAAGTCCAAACTCTCAAGAATTCTCTCAAATTTATTCTCAATTGTGTGTTTTACATCCTAGGGGCAAAGGTTTATTTATAGTATTTTTTGGGCAATCTGAATGAGTACAAAAATTTTGAGATAATTAATAAAATAATATCCTAGATAAAATTCTATCTTTTTTTAGGATAATTACAAAACAGAATAATTATTCAATCTCAAATAAATTAATTAAATAATTCTAAGGGATAAACTTACATAATATTTAATTTAATATATAAAATAAACCCATATTTATCCCATGTGAAATTCATATAAATCACATGTGGAAATCACATTAAAATAATTATGATAAATAACAAAGATTAAGAATATAATAAAATAATAGCTTACAATAATCCCAAGATTAAAATATTATATAGTTAATTTTTAATTTAAAAATAATAATAAAATATTAAAGGGATAATTACCATGTGAATTTTTGAAAATTTTGGGCTGAAAAAAGAATCACATGGGCCATTTAAAAAAATCCCAAAAAACCTCAACACCACACAAATCCCCATCCATACGGACTAGGGGAGCTCGCACTTGTGCACGACTTGGGTCGGGCCTGCGCGCGCGGCCTTTATGCCTCACGGGTCCTCAGCTCGCGTGGGTTCCTCCTCAACTGAGCCCACGCCTACTGCTGGGCTGGGCTGCTTGGCCAGGCTACTAGGTCGGGTGTTTGGCCCGATTTTTTCTCTCTTGGATGTGGGTCTGCTGGATCGGGCCTCGGGGTGAGGGTCAATCCTCGAGTCAGCCCACTTGCAGGGGCATGCGGCATGGGCCGCATGTGCTTCTCGGGTGCGCGACTTAGTAGTCTGTAGGTTAGGCTTGGCGGGCCGAGTGCTGGGCTGTGTGACTTTGGTCACCTTCCAGCGAAAATCTCCTCTTCGTGCATCCTCTCGGACATGCCATTGTCATCTTCTAGGATCAATCCAAAAGCCCACAACTCGTCGTCATTGATGCTTCTTTGGGTCGGTTGTCTCGATAGCCCATAAGGCTTCTCGGTCTTGATGGCGTCGATGATCCATCTTACCCAGTCTAAGCTTGCATAACTAGATCTTTGGGATTGGGTCTTGTCGTTGAATCTCGACTCTATTTTCTTGGTCCAGGCTTTTCCCAGGCCTTATTTCTGTATTGGCACGAAATCTGATGGTTGCCTCCTAGGTAACTGGAACGCCCTCCTGGGGCACATCATTCCCCCTTCTTTAAAAAGATTAATCCTCAAATCCATCTCACTACTACGTAGCAATTCTAGGTACAACAAGGAAGCTAAAAAGTAGTGGAAGGTGTTAGGATGGTACCGGGGTCTGGTGGAACATACGCATGTGGAACTGCACTAATGTCTCGATGCCAAAATTCATGTTGTCCTACTACACTCGTATCTACTACCACACTTGCTCTCTTAGTCAAGTTGAGTGTTGGAGTTGGGATCCTCTTAATCGAGTCCTTGCAAGTTAGGTAAAAAATGGACACAAAGAAAAGTTCCTAACAAACTCTAGATTCCCAAACTGTGAAAGCACTAATGGAATGTGCAATATAGTATGAATGATGCAGACATAATGAAAGATCACAAAAGTTTTCACTTGCACCTACGAGATGATTTGCTTTTCCTTTCGATGGTTTTTCGACAATCTAATAAGCGTTTACTCTACTTTTGTCATGCAAGATGCAAACAACGTACCAATTGTCTTATAGTGTGCAATTGAGATATTTTTATATTTTGAATATATGATTTTTTTTAATAATAACATGAAGTACTTGAATTAAACAGATAGATATGAATTCAAGTAGGATGCAATACAAAGAAATAAAAAAAAATTAATTTTAATTGTTAATGAACAAAATGCTAAAGCAAATAAAGATAGATTTAGGTTTCTAGAGCCAAAGCTTTGATACCAGATGATGCTGGAGGGTATAGGGAAGATCAAATCTACTCTTGAAACCCACTCAAGGTATGTAATACCGAAACAATAACCACCTAAAATAGAACCCCTCTCTCTAATTAAATCCACAATCCTAAAAGGAAAGAAAAAACAAAGACTAGGAAAATAAAACAAGGAAATGAAAAATGTCAAAGACTTATTGATAAGTTGATCCCTGCTCTTTGGCTCAATAAGACTTCTAAAGACTCCTGCTTCTCCAAGAACTTGAAGAAGCTAATTTTAGCAAAAATACTAAAAGAAAGACAAGTCGAAACTCTCAAGAATTCTCTCAAATTTATTCTCAAATATGTGTTTTACATCCTAGGGGCAAATGTCTATTTATAGTATTTTTCGGGCAATCTGGATGAGTACAAAAATCTTGAGATAATTAATAAACTAATATCCTAAATAAAATTCAATCTTTATCTAGGATAATTACAAAATAAAATAATTATTTTATCTCAAATAAATTAATTTAATAATTCTAAGGGATAGACTTACATAATATTTAATTTAATATATAAAATAAGCCCATATTTATCCCATGTGAAATCCATATAAATCACATGTGGAAATCACATTAAAATAATTATGATAAATAACAAAGATTAAAAATATAATAAAATAATAGCTTACAATAATCCCAAGATTAAAATATTATATAGTTAATCCTTAATTTAAAAATAATAATAAAATATTAAAGGGATAATTACCATGTGAATTTTGAAAATTTTGGGCTAAAAAAAAATCGCATGGGCCATTTAAAAAAATCCCAAAAAAACTCACCACCACACAAATCCCATCCGTACTGGCTAGGGGAGCTCGCATGTGCACGCGGCTTGAGTCGGGCTTGCGCGCTTGAGCTTTGGGCCTCACGGGTCTGTGGCCAATACAGGTTCCTCCTTGGCTAGGCCCATGATTGTTGTTGGGCTGGGCTATTAGGCCAATTGTTTGGCCCAACTCCTTCTCTCTTAGGTCCAGGTTTGCTGGATCGGGCTCAGGGTGAGGCTCGGTCCTTAGGTCTTCCCAATGGGCCTCAGTTGGCCACCTGTAGGGGCATGCAGTATGAACCGAATGTGCTTCTCGGGTGCGTGGCTTGCTAGGCCATTGGTTAGGCCTAGTGGGCTGAGTGGCGGGCTGGGTGACTTGGGTCGCCTGCCTATAGGTATTTGTCCTTCGTGCGTCATCTTGGACACACCACTGTGGTCTTCTAGGATCAATTCGAAGGCCCACAACTCATCGTCGTTGATGCTTTCTTGGGCCAGTTGTCTCAATAGCCCATAAGGCTTCTCAGTCTTAATGGCATCGATGATCCATCTTACCCGCTCTAAGCTTGCACAAATTGGATCCTTGAGCTTCTTGGGATTGGGCCTTGTCATCGAATCTCAACTCCGTTTCCTTAGTTTAGGCTTGCCCCAGACCTTGTTTCTGTATTGGCATGAATGCTAATGGTTATCTCCTGGGTAACTAGAACGCCCTCCTGGGATTAAGTCAATAACATATTTACAGCTTATCAAAACATTAAACGTTCTATGAACACGATCGTGCCAAACATAGTGGTCCTACATGTAGATCATAGTCATGGTCGTATGTCGCCACAGTGACCATGTACAATCATATCACATAACCACTCTCGTTAGAGAGTACACTATCATCTATAAAAAGCGATCCTCTCACGTCTTTTCAGACCAGATGAGGGAAAAACAGAACGCTTCAAAGATAAAAAGCCTAATGGATCATATTAATTTAAATGCCATGTATAGATATTTCAATGCACAATTTCACACATTTTGTTAGATAATATTATACTTCTCGAATAAAAATCATAAAGTATCATTTCCTAACATATCATTATAATCATATCATTTATTCATTTATTTTCAAGCAATGGTATGTTACTAATCATTCAAATGTCATAGAATTTATGCACATGTGTAGTTTTAAATTTTAGCAAAAACAAAGCATGCATCATGCCATTTCATATTCATATAATATTTCATTCGTTAATATAAAAATACTCCTTAAATCATATGAATAAATATCAAATTTCCTTATTGAAAGGTTGTTGTTTTCCTATGTTCTTTTCTTCTTTTCTTTCCTTTTGTCTCTCTAACTCTATCTCTCTCTTTAAACAACTTTAGTGAGTGAAAATAAAGAAGAAGTGGTGAGCCAAGGGTGGAAAGAGGGTCCATATTTATAGAAAAATTAGACCATTGATTATCATCAAGTGGTGCAAATCCATGAAGAGAGAGGGAGGAAAAAAGTTAACTGACGCGACAAGACAACTGATAAATGTGATTGATGGATAGCTGACTAGACGATGGTGATACGATGGTGGCACAATGGCCATGGGCACATCGGCCAAGGGATGGTGCATACCTCCCAAATGGCAGCGGTATACCCCCCAAGGGGCAGCGAACACCGCCCAAGGCATGTTGCACACTAGTAGTGCCTACAACACGGACTAGTTGAGGTGCCTGCGTGCATAGATTGTGTGCCTTGTGGCCCGTGCGGACAGATCGTGCTCTTGGCTGGCTGCAAGCACACGTTTGCACGTCGAGCAGGACCAGCATGGGCGGGAAAGTTTTCCTGTAGGATTTTTTTGCTATTTTTTTCTCTATTTTCCTAAAATTTAAAAATTAGTGAATAAAAATCAAAATATTATGTAAATAAAATAATTTTTAAATGAACCCAAAATTATATAGAAATCAAAAACATAAATTTAAGTAGTTAACAGCCTTAGGGCCCTAATAAATAGAGGTTTTACACAATATATTTAAGCACAAAGGTTCTGGGGGGTTACATTCCCCCCACCTTTAAAAAATTTGGTCCTCCAAATTTGTTACAAACAATTGTGGAAATTTCTTTCGTATTTCTTCTTCTAGCTCCCACGTCTCCTCCTAGAAAATGTGGTGGTTCTGCTGTACTTTCATTATGGGGATCCTTTTGTTGTGCAAGACGTTCTCAGTCTAATCAATGATCATGATTGAAAACTCCTCATAAGTCATATCTATTTGAACCTATGTTTCTTGATGTGGAATAATGTGAGAAGGGTCATGGTGGTACTTTTTAAGCATGAAGACATGAAAAATATTACACAAACCCGTGAACTCTAGAGGTAGAACAAGATGGTACGCCACTGGTCCAATATGTTCCATGATCATAAAAGTTCCCATAAATCAAGGGCTTAGTTTTTCCTTCTCACAAAACCGCATTTTACCTTTATAAGGAAGGATTTTGAGGAAGACATGGTCGCCAACAACAAACTCTAGGGGTCTCTGATAGTTGTTAGCATAGCTGTTTTGATGACTTTGGGCAGTGATAAGATTCTTGCGAATAATGGAGACTTTTTCGATAGTTTTTTGGATTTAATTTGGTCCCAAGTGATGCATGTTGATGATCTCATTCCAGTAAGTTGGGGAATGACAAGGCCTACCATACAGAGCTTCATGTAGAGCCATGCTAATGCTGGAATGATAACTATTGTTGTAAGCAAACTAATAGAGGAAGAAGCTCATTTCAATTGTCACCAAAGTCAAGAACACAGGTGCACAGCATAAATTCTAATGTCTAAATGGTAAACTCAGACTGTCCATCAATTTGGGAGTGATAGGCAGTGCTAAAGAACAAACCTGAACCAATAGCTTCTTGGAGATTATCTCAAAAATGGGAAGTGAACCAGGGGTATCTATGAGAAACAATGGAAGAGGGAATGCCGTAGAGTTGGACAATCTCGTTGATGTACCAGTGGGCTAATTTGATGGAGGAATTTGTTGTCTTTTTCGCAAGAAAATGAGCGGTCTTGGTCAACCTGTCTATCGACCCATATTGCATTGCGGCTGGAGCTACTTCTGGGTAAACAAGTGATGAAATCCATAGTCACATGCTCCCATTTCCACTTTGGGATGGGGAGGCCTTGTAATAACCCACCAAGCTTTTGGTGTTCGGCCTTCACTCTCTGACAGGTAAGGTACCAGGAGACAAAATCAACAATATCTTTTTTCATTCCAAGCCACCAATACTAGCGCCTAAAATCATGATACATCTTGGTGCTTCTGAGGTGGATGGACAACTTAAATGCATGGGCTACCTTTAGGATGTCCATCTTGACTGCAACAAGTATCTAGATACAATCTTGAAATTGACATAAACATCATCAGTGATCCTAAATTCAGAGAATTTGTCAGAAGTAAACTTACCGAGTTTTGAGTTATCTCGAGGTTGGTGGACTTGGCTTCCCAAATCTTCATGAAATGGTCAGGTAGAGCTCTCCATTGTCATAGTGATTTAGGCAAAGTGCTTACATAACATCAACTAGTTTATAACTAGAAGTCATCAGCTGGGCCAACATAGCAGATTCCTTTTGACTCAAATTATCAACGACTGCATTACCCTTACTGGGGTGGCAGAGGATCTCACAATTATAGTTCTTCAAAAGGTCCATCCAATGTCTCTGCCTCATGTTAAGTTCTCTATAAGAAAATAAATATTTCAAGCTTTTATGATTAGTGTAAATCTCGAAGGTCTAACCATACAAATAGTGATGCCATATTTTTAAGGCAAAAATAATGGCAGCCAACTCCAGGTCATGAATGGGGTAGTTGCATTCATGGGGTTTCAATTGTCTGGAACTATAAGCAACTACCCAACCATGCTGCATGAGAACACATCCCATACCTACGTGAGACACATCACATAAAACTTAAAATCATCCAGTATTATTAGGGCGGATTAATATCGGAGCAATAATAAGACAATGCTTCAACTTATCAAAACTGTTCGCACAGTCATCATCCCAAACAAATGCTACACCCTTCTTGGTAAGGCGAGTAAATGAAATTGCAGTTTTAAAGAACCTATCAATGAAACACTAGTAGTAGTTAGCCAAACCCAAAAAACTGTGAACTTTGATGATATTGGTTGGTCGGCTATAATTATATACAACCTAGACCTTGGAGGGGTCGACAGAAATTCCTTCACAAGAAATCACATGACTAAGGAAAGAGATTCAGTCCAACAAAAATGAACACTTATTTAATTTTGCATCTAAGTGATGTGACGGATGGTCTCCAATACAAAAAATAGATGGTCAGCATGTTCTTCATGATTCTTTGAGTACACTTGGATGGCATCAATGAAAATGATGAGGTATTGATCTAGTGCATGCCAGAAGACCCTATTCATTAGATCCATGAAGGTGGCAGGGGCATTAATCAATTCAAAAGGCATAACCTTGAATTCAAATTGACCATACTGGCAAGGGAATGATGTCTTAAATATGTTTTCTTCCTTCACTCTTAGCTGATAGTACCTCGATTAGAGATCGATCTTGAAAAAAACTATAGTACCTTGTAATTGACCAAAAAGGCCATCAATGCAAGGCAAAGGGTACTTACTCTTTATCATCACTTAATTAATCTCTATGCAGTCTATACAAAGTCTGAGGGAACCGTCCTTCTTCTTCACAAATAGCAGCAGGGCACCCTACAAGGAATGACTGGGGCAGATGAGCTTTTGCCCCAGAAGTTCAGAGAGCTATCATTTAAGTTCACTAGGTTCAGAACGACTCATATGGTACGTAAGCTTCGAAATAGGCTGAGATCCTAGAAATAGGTTGATGGAATATTCTATCTCTTGAGGGGGAGGTAGATTAGGCAATTCTTCTAGAAAGTTACAAACTACAGGGATTATATAAATTGTTAGATCAGTGTCTACGTTCCTGTTCATTAAAAGGTTAGGAAAAGCAAACAAAGTATATATACATAAAACTTTTGTTAAGTTTAAATATCTACAAGATGAGTTTTTATTTTTTTTAGTTGAGTGAATGGTTATAACTTTACTTTTATAGTTAATAATTTCTCTATATTTTTCTAACCAATTCATACTTAGGATTATGTCAAATCTTGAGAAATCTAGGAGTATGAGATCTATAAATAGTTCTGTTCTTGAGGCTTTTATTTTTTAGTTTCTATACCCACAATGAGATTTTAAAAGTCTCCTAAAGGGTGTCTATACTGCTAACATTTCATTCGATGGATTCAGGTTTAATATCTAAATTACAAGTAAAAGAGCAAGATATAAATGAGTAAGTAACACTTGTATCAATCGAGGCTCAAGTAGTGGTATTGTGAATAGAAGGCATATCCTGAATAATGACGGGAGTGGTAAGGGCACCAAGCTCGTCGAGATGGTAGACACATCCCTATGCTACAGGTCTGGTAATATCCTTTGGCCTTTGAGAGCAATCCTTCATAAAGTGTTGAGTGCTTCTGCACTTATAATAAGAGTTGTTCACACGCCGGCATGGTTGATCACTATATAAGCATCCACAAGGCTAACATGGTTGGGCAGTATTTCCTCTAGGTGGGGGCATAGTAGTGGGAGGAACAAATTATGGTCTCTCATTGGGACGATTGTTGCCAAGATCAGGTAGCCATCTTCTTTGCTGTTGTGGCTGATGATGCTGTTGAGTGTGGATTTGAGCAATGCGTTGGTGCCAGGCTAAGATAAGGTTTTCAGCCAACTGAGCATGTTCAAGTACCTCAATATACGAGGTGGGTCTAAACATCACTACTCGATCATAGATATCCACACGAAGACCATTAATAAACTTTCCTAGCCTTGTGACTCTCTACGCAACCATTAAAAGGGTAGACCTAGACAACTAGGTAAACCAGGCTGCATATTGGGTGATGGTCATATTTTCCTAGAAGAGGTACGAAAATTTTTCTATTTTTTCTTTCGAATGTATATAGGGAAGAAGTTCTCAAAGAAGGCATCCATAAAAACTTCTCAAGTGGTAGGGGAGGGTAGAACATCCTTCTTAAGTCATCACCAGTGTTCAGCTTCACTTGTCAACATAAAGGCGGAAAGGGGAACCTTTTGTTCTTCGATTAGGTCTAGGATAGAGAAAAACTTTTTTATTTGCGGGATTCAAGCTTATGCGGCCAAGGGCCGGGTTCTCCTTCGAAATGGGGTGGGTTCAGTTTTCTAAACTCGGCAATGTTATGGGAGATAGAACGATCAGCAAGGTGATAGTCATGGGGTGGAATATGTTGGTAGTTGTTGGCTTCATTTTGACCTACTACTATGGTTAGACCTTGAATGGCTTGAAAGAACTCGATAAATGCAGCTTTGGTTGGAGGATCCTAGGCCTTGGGTTTCTCAATTCTTTCTACAGATGGTCTCCTTGATTCATTGGTCCTATAAAAGAAAAAGGAGACAGCGAGTTGGTGGTCTAGTTTTTAGGAAAAGAAATCTTCTAAGTATCTAAAGTAGTTTTTACTAGACCATAGCCTTAGTATAAGAGATTATTCTGTGTAACTGCTTTGATACCATTTGTGACACCCAAATACTAATTGTGGCATAAGGGTGCCAAATACAGAAACATATTACAAGCACATTTAAAATAGTTATATGTAGTGGAATAAATATTACAATCCCTTATAAAATAAAATTTGAGTTCCAAATCTCATAATACTGAGGCAAAATAAAAATAAATACAAGCCTCTCCAAGAATGGACTCATCAGAGTGCAGGATAAAACATTCACTCGTAACAGTTCATGAATCCACAGGATCCTCAAATGTTTCAATAAGTAAGTCAACGAGTGGTTCCTCACTATTGTCATCATTTGGGGAAGGCATGCAAAGGAGTGAGTTCTATAAACTCAATAAAGGGAGAAGTATTTAAACAATATCGCTAAGATTTTAAAGGTGCATTAAAATAAGAAGAACGTATCATTAATCACTTACTGTTGAAGGTCATAACATGTGAGTTCATTTCAATATTGAGAAAACATTTTGGTTTTAAGTATAAAAACATTAACATCAAAACATTCTACTCATGAATTACATCATATATCAAATAAAGAAAATCAAACAAATCATGTTATGACTTCTTTTCACCTTTTTCTTATTCTACGTGTGAAGTCGTTTCGACTTATATCTATTGAGGGCAATACGGATTCCTAACTACCACTATGGAATTACAAAGTTCATTTCATTTTCAACACATTTATGACTTACTAAACTATAGCATATTTATGGCTAGCCAAACCATGGCACGTTCTATGACCAGGGTAGTGCCAACCACATTGGTCCTACATATAGAGGATAGTCATGACTATACATTGCCATAGTGACCCTTACAATCATATTGCGTAACCACTCTCGTTAGAGGGTACACCATCATCCATAAAGAGCGGTATTCTCACATCTTTTCAAACTTGATAGGAGAGAAACAAAACCCTTCAAAGATAAAAAGCCTAACGGATCATATTAATTTAAATTTCATACATAGATATTTCAATGTACAATTTCACACATTTTGTCAGATAATATCATACTTCTCAAATAAGAATCATAACGTATCATTTACTAACATATCATTATAATCATGTCATTTATTTTCAAGCAATGGTTACTAATCATGCAAATTTCATAGAATTTATACATGTGTATTTTTAAGTTTTAGCAAAAAATAAGCAGGCATCATGCCATTTCACATTAATACAATATTTCATTCGTTAATATAAAAAAAAACTCCTTAGAACATCCAAATAAATATCGAATTTGCACATGTGTATTTTTAAGTTTTAGCAAAAAATAAGCAGGCATCATGACATTTCACATTCATACAATATTTCATTTGTTAATATAAAAAAACTCCTTAGAACATCTAAATAAATACCGAATTTTCCTTAATGAAAGCTTGTAGCTTTCCTACATTCCTCTTTATCTTTGCTTTTCTTCTCTCTCTCTCTTTAAACTACTTTGGTGAGTGAAGATGAAGAAAAAGTGGTGAGGAAAGCGTGGGAAAGGGGTCCATATTTATAGGAAAAGTGGATCGTTGGATTTTTGCCAAGTGGTGCAAATCCATGAGGAGAAAGGGAGGGAAAGAGTTGATCAACCCGATGCAACGACTGATGGACGGTCGATGAGATGATGGTGATGTGATGACGACATAAAGGCTGAGGGCACGCTGACCAAAGGACGGTGCACACCTCCCAAATGACAGCGTCATGCTGACTGAACGGCGGTGTATACCTCCAAGGGGTGGGGCACACCGCCCAAGGCCTGCTATGCGCTAGCAGCGCCTATTGTGCGTGCTTGCTGTGGTGCCTGCACACATAGGTGCACAGTGTCATGTGCGCAGACTGCGCTCTTCATGCCCTCTGTATACAGGTTGTGCGCGCAGGCGCACGTTTGGCTGTCCGCATGGACGCGTGTGGACGGCTTGCGGGACCGACACAGTTGGGGAAAGTTTTCTCGCAATTTTTTCGTGGGATTTTTTTGCCATTTTTTCTCTATTTTCTTAAACTTTAAAAATTAGTTAACAAAATCAAAATATTATGTAAATAAAATAATTTTTAAATGAACCTAAAATTATACAGAAATTTAAAACATATATTTAACTGCCTAACTGCTTTAGTGCCTGAATAAATAGAGGTTTTATATAATATATTTAAGCACAAAGGTTTCAGGGTATTACGCTACCCCAAATAGCTATTTTAGTCTGAAACATAAATTATGTTATTCATTTCAAACCAATATGTGATAAAGACTTATCACCCTCATAAATTGACCAAATAACCTTGTAATTGGAATTCAAGGCCAAGTTTTATCTGTTTCTCCTATTATAATTCCACTTGACCCAAGAGAAAAAAGATATACAATACATGTTTCCAATAACATAAACTAACTTGTGTAACACCCCAAAATTTGGAAACAAATTTTAAAAATATTTTTGGGAGAAATTATGAAAAAAAAAGGATGTTGAAAGAATTTGATCATTTTGTGAGACTTAATTTAATAATTTTGTGGAAATTTTAGATAAAAATTTGAATAAAATTACATGTTGGAACTAAAGTATGTGTTTTAGATGATGGGAGAGGGACTTGAAAGGATTGTAATAATTCCAAAACCTCATACCACAAAAAATCAAAAAGTTTTACCACCTAATTCAGCCTCCTTACTTGATTCTATACCCATTAATAAGGAATTCAAAAACTAGATAATTAAGAAAATAAAAATAAAAATGAGAGACGTCATGGCTTACCTGATAAGTTGATCCTTGATTCTCTAGCTCAATAAGACTTCAAAAACTCTCTATCATGAAGAACTTGAAGAACTTTCACAAAATTAGCAAAACTAATTTTCTTAAGTAAAAGTGTAACACCCTGCCCATCATTGTGCTTAATTTATTTGGAAAATTCTATTTATTCGGGCCTTTAGGCCATTTTGAACTAATTTAATTTACTCCACAAATTATTATTGTAATTCTTTAATTATGCCATATTTATTTATTTTGATTTTATATAATTTTAGTTAATTTTAATTAATTTTATTTTAGTCTAATTATTTTTTTGAAATAAATTTTAGAAAAATAGAAAAACGGGAGAAAATCTCGTGGGAAAGGGCTGGCCTCGTAGGCGCCCGTGGACTGTAGGGGCACACGTGCGCACAGCAGGCGCAGGACGTGCGCACAGTCTGCACATCCCATCCGCACATGTGGCGTGGGGTTGACCTTGCGCGCGTCATGTCGCACGCAAGCAGGCCGTCCCCACATCACCTCGCGTGCGAACAGGCGCCATATACTGTGCACACACCGTCCCCGTAGCAGGTTTGCGCAGACAGGCCCCTGTACGCTTGTGGCTCGCGCGCACAGTGTTTAGCGTGCCAAGGCCCTGTGCGCATGGCAGGGTGGGTTGTACGCCTTTAGGCTACCCTGTAGTCCTAGGTGGGCCATTGCCGCCTTGGGCAGTGCGATGCCCTTGCCAGTGGAAGAGATTTTTTCCTTTATTTTTCATGCCGATCATCTTTTTCTCTATTTCTTCATTGGATTTTGCCACTTGGTGCAAATCCAACGGCTCCCAATTTCTATAAATACGGGCCCTTCCTTCTCATTTTTTCAACACTTCCATTCTTCCACCTTTAAAGAATTAGAGAGAGAGAAATAGAGTGATCTAGAGGGAGAAGGAAATGAAGAAAAGTAGAATGGTGTAGAAGAAATTATCAAGATTTCGGTAAGGAATCTAGTTTTTTTTAAACGTCTTAAGGGGTATTTTTAGATAAAAAAGGATTAAATTGATAATTTGTGATTTTGTTTATTTTGCACGCTTTTGTGTTTATAGGTTTAATAAGTTGAATTGTTCTCAATTTCAAGCATGTTATGTGATTTATAGACACTTGATGATTTGCATGTTATTAAAATAATATAAAATTGGTAAGGTTACCTGAAAAATAAAAAAAACAAGACAAAAAAGAGAAATGTGGAATGAAGCATGAATGGTCTGATTATGTATCTGTATTGACATGTATAATGCATTAAGTGTCTTGTTAGACTTTTTATCTCTAAGGGGTATCTGTTCCCCTAATCCCATTTGGGGTATCTATTTTTTCCATCCCCCATCTGGTTTGGAAAGACGTAAGAGGATTGCTCCCTGTGGATGACGGCGTACCCTCTGACGAGAGTGGTGACGCAAATATTTATTAGGGGTCATCTTTGGCTAAGTACTGTTGTGACTATAAAATATCTGATAGGAGCTGTAACACCCTGCCCATCACTGTGCTTAACTAATTTGGAAACCTATTTATTCAGGTCTTTAGGTCGTATTGAACTCATTTAATTTACTTTGCATATTATTTATCATAATTCGTGATTTTTTTATTTATAATTAATTTAATTTAATTTAATTCTAAGTTAATTTTGTTAATTTTATTTATTTTATTTCAGTACAAAAAAATGAAAAATAAAATTTCGCAAAAAAAAATAGCAAAATGGGAAAAATCCCGCAGAAAAATCCTACTGGGAAGGGGAGCTACTAATGCGGGATGCTTGCTTACTGTGCACACGGACGTGCACAGAGCTAGTGCAGGACGTGCGCATAGCTCGAATGTCCCATCTGTGCGCACAGCGCAGGGTCAGATCCTGTACGCGTCCTGTCTCTCTCATGCGGGCTGTCCGCACGTCACCTCCTGCGCGGATAGGTGCCACACACTGTGTGCGCGCCATCTGCACAGTTGGCCTGCACGAATAGGCCCCTGTGTGCCTAGAACTTGCGCGAAGTAGGCCCAAGCGCCTAGGGCTTACATGTGTATACTCTAGCCCCTATATGCGCGGCAGGAGGCCTTTGCGTGTGCAGGATAGCCTCCAGTGTGCCAGGCATGCCATTGTCGCCTTGGGCAGTGCACCACCGTTGTCGGCGGAAGAGACCTTCTTCCCTTGTTTTT
This sequence comes from Carica papaya, assembly GCF_054855325.1. Taxonomy (NCBI): domain Eukaryota; kingdom Viridiplantae; phylum Streptophyta; class Magnoliopsida; order Brassicales; family Caricaceae; genus Carica; species Carica papaya. Next base: position 22,389,776 of record NC_142314.1, on the reverse strand, counting down.
TTGTGCAGATCATCTTTTTCATCTCTCTCTTCACCGAATTTTACCACTTGGCACAGATTCGACAGTTCTTACTTTCTATAAATTGGTATTCCCTTCCTATTCCTCCCCACACTTCCATTCTTCCATTTTTCAAGAATTAGAGAGAGAAAAAGAGAGAGACAGTGATCTAGAGAGAGAAGGAGGGAAAGAAAAGAAGAATGGTGAAGGAAAAAATATCAAGGTTTTGGTAAGGAATTTTGTATTTCTTTCAATGTCTTAAGGAGTAGTTTTAGATAAAAGAAAAATCATTAAATATGATAATTGTAATCTTGCCTGTTTTGCATGCTTTTATGTTTGTAGGTCTAATAAGCTGAATTGTTCTTGTTTCAAGCATGCCATATGATTTATAAACACTTGATGTTTTGCATGTAATAAAAATAATATGAACTCGGTATTGTTAACTAGAAAAAAAAAGAAAAAAAAAGAAAGTTGAATGAAGAATGAATGGTCCGAAGTATGTATCTGCATTGACATGCATAATGTATCAAGTGTCCCATTAGGCTTTTTATCTCTGTGTGGTATCTATTCCCCTCACCCCATCCAGGGTATCTGTTCCCCTAACCCCATCTGGGTTATTTATTCCCCTAACCCCATCTAGGTTATCTGTATCCCCCTTCTCCATCTAGTCTGGAAAGACGTAAGAGGATCGCTCCTTGTGGATGACAATGTACCCTTTGACAAGAGTAGTGATGCGAATATCTGATAAGGGTCACCTTTGGTTAACTATTATTTGACTGTAATATTTGATAGGACCATTATGGTTGGTACGGTCGTGGTCGTAGATTGTACCATGGTTCGGCCAGCCGAAATTGTGGCTGGACAAATTATCGTTATCTGTATCTGATCTTGTCATTCCACATGGGTAGTTCGAAATCTATATATGCCTTTAGAGATAAAAGTTGTAATGATTTCGTGAAACATGACACAAAAATATGAGTATTTCATGATTTATTTGATTTTCTCTATTATCTGGCATATGTATGTTTGTTTGGTAAGTATTTTTGTTAAAATAATTCACTTTTAAAACCTTACAATATTATTAAATACTGTTTTTCTTATTGAGTATATAGACCTCACTTTTTCTATGCCCCTCAGATGAGGAAGAAAATGAGGAACTGTAAACTGACCTGCCAATTGAAGTCTATGAGGATCCCTTAGATCCACAAAACTTGAGTGCATGATTGTTCCTGCACTCTTATTAGTCCAATAGCATAATGAAAGAAGTTTCCTTCTTTTGCATTTTGATTTTGTATTTTGTAGCCACTTTGCCTCAGTTATATGTATATAATTGAAACTCAAATATATTTATAAGGGATTTGTATTAATTTGTCTCGTTGCATAAAATTTTATCATGCACTTATTACTCTATTTCTGCATCTAACACCCATTTGCCTTAATTAGCATTTGGGATATCACAAATGATATTAGAGCAGAATAACGCAGATCAAATCACTTACACTAAGGCTTAGGTAGAAAGATCCTTAGATGTTCTTAGAAAGAATAAGTCCTCTTATAAAAAAAATTAAATGACTAACTCATCTCTTCCTTTCTTTTATAGGAATGACGTATGGAAGACCATTCGTAGAGCGTATTGAGCGACCTGAAGCCCTGGATCACCCGACCAGGGTTTAAGTTGCCAAACTCATCTGAGCCATCCAAGGATTGATTGCAGCTGTAGGACAAAATCAAGCCAACCCTTATCCACCTCCTGCCCCCAAATACCAAATAGCCAAGAGGTCCATTTCTCATAACATAACAAAGTTTAAGAAGTTTAACCCGCCACATTTTGAAGGTGGTCTTGACCCCTTAGTAGCCAAAGCATGGATCCTACAGATAGATAAATTTTTCTCTATCTTAGAACTGACTGAGGAATAGAAGGTTCTCCTAGTAGCTTTTATGCTCAACGATGAAGTTGAACACTGGTGGCTACTTAAGAAGGAAGTCCTACCTAACCCTAGCACCTAGAAAGTTTTCATGGATGCATTCTTTAATAACTTTTTCCCTATCTATGTCCGAGAAAAGGAGGAGGAATTTCAGGACCTCCGTTAAGGAAATCTAACGGTTTTTCAGTATGCAGCTCATTTTGTCCAACTATATAGGTTTGCCCCTCTAATGGTCACCCTTAAAAGCCGAATAACTAAAAAGTTTCTAAAGAGGCTTCGTGCTGACATCTATGACCAGGTCGCGATATTAAGACCCAGCTCATATGCAGAGGTGCTAAAACATACCGAGTTTTTCGAAGACCTTATCTCAGCCAAACACCAACGCATTGTCCAAGTTCGTACCCAACAACAACCCCAACAACTTAGGAGGAGATTGCCCAATCCAGTAAGTAGCCACCCTGATAAATGAACTAGAGTTGCTCTTCCCCCTGTCTTGCCTCCACCTATCGTTCAACCGCCTAACCTAACCAACCTTGTCAGGATTATGGTCACTCGCATTGTGACCTACCTTGTCGACATATCAATCATGCCTGCTATCAGTGCGGAAGCACCCAATATCTTATAAAAACTACCCCCAGCGACCAAAAGATGTGGCTAGGCCTGCAGCTTAAGGTCGCGTGTACTACCTGTGTCATTCATGATAGTTCTATCTATGATACTTCTGTCAATGCTTTGATCGATACAAGTGTTTCTCATTCTTTTATTTCTTGTGCATTTGCTTGTAATCTTGATTTTAGGCCAGAACCTTTAGCAAAAACATTAACGGTAAAAACTCCCTCTAGGAGATTATTAGAAGCTCACTGTGTATATAAAGATTGTAAAATAAAAGATTTAGAAATAGAAGTATTTGTGAATCTAATACTGTTATATTTTTTAGGATTTGGTGTAATATTAGGAATGGACTGGTTAGAAAAGTATAGAGTAATAATCGATTGTGAAAGTAAAATTTTAACCTTACAGTCCCCAAAAAAGGAATAAAATTATTGTTATTATTTTTCCTAACAATTGAATAAATAAGAACATGGGTGTTGATCCTGTTGTGTGTTCCATACCAATTGTTTGAAACTTTCCAGATGTCTTTCCCATCGAACTTTTCGGTTTGCCTCCTCCATGAGTAGTGGAGTTCCTAATTGAATTGCTGCCTGAAACCCAGCCAATCTCGAAGCTCACCTGTCGTATAAGTTGTGCTGAGCTTGCAGAGCTAGAAAGTTAACTTATGAACTAATTACCTGGAAGTTTATCTACCCTCGTCATTCTCTTTGGGGCGCTCTAGTATTGTTCGTGAGAAAGAAGGATTGTTCCCTCAGACTCTGCGTGGATTACTAGAAACTCAACCGAGTAACAGTTAAAAGCAAGTACCCCTTACCTTGGATTGACGACCTCTTTGATCAATTGCAAGGAGCCACAGTCTTTTCAAAGATTGACCTCAGGACGGGATATCATCAGCTGAAAGTCAATGAAAAAGATATTCCAAAGATCACCTTCCAGTGTAGGTACGGTTTGTAAGGTTTTTAAAAGTGAATTATTCTAGCATAAATACTTACCATTTGGTCACTTTATAGACCTATCTTACCTTATGAAAATAATTTATTTATTAGAAAAAACATCACGTTAGTACAACAAGAACAAATATACATCATGCCAGATAATAGAGAAAATCAAATAAATCAAGAAATGTTCAGATTTTTGTGTCATGCTTCGCAAAGTCGTTACAACTTCCATCTTTGAAGATAGATATAGATTTTTAACTACCCAAGTGGGATGATCAGATCAGATACAGATACGACAATTTGCTCAAGCCCATTTTAAGTTGGCCAAACGATGGTATGATCTACGACCACGACCGTACCAACCATAGTGGCCCTATAAGATATCTACAGTCACGATAGTACATAGCCAAAAGTGACCCCTAACAAATATTCGCATTACCACTCTTGTCAGAGGGTACACTGCCATTCACTAGGAGTAGTACTCTTATGTCTTTTCAGACTAGATAGGGGAGGGAAAAATAGATACCCCGAAGGGCTAGGAGAATAGATACCCCTCAGAGATATAAAGTTTAATGAGACATTTGATGCAATATGCATGTCAATACAGGTAACAATGTCGATTTCATATTATAATTTATTACATGCAAATCATCAAGTGTCTATAATTCACATAGCATGCTTCAAAATAAGAACAATTCGACTTATCTGAACTATAAACACAAAAGCATACAAAATAAGAAAAGTCACAATCATTATGTTTAATAATTTTATTTTATCTAAAAAATCCCTTAAGATGTCGAAAGAAATATTAAATTTCTCACTGAAACCTTGATGTTTTCTCTTTCACCATTCTTCTTTTCTTTTCCTCCTCTCACTAGATTACTCTCTCTTTTTTCTCTCTCTAAGTCTTGAAAAATGGAAGAATGGAAGTGTGGGGAAGAATGAGAGGGGAAGACCTATTCATAGAATTTTAGAATTGTCAAATTTAGGCCAAGTCGTGAAATTCGGTGAAGAGAGAGGAAAAAAATATGCTCGACATGAAAAATGAGGGAGGGGGGCCTCATATACCGACGATAGCAGCTCGTCGCCAGAGGTGACGACGATGCACTACCTGAGGTCGCAGTGTCCGGTCGTTGCACTCCAAGCTAGCTTGCTGGAGCACAGGACTCCTACCGTGCTCGCAGGGTCTTGGTGCACTGGGCAGAGTGTGCTGGGCACCGTGTGCGCAGACCTATTGCGCACAGGCCCTAGGTGCGCAGGGCTTATCAGTGCAGGTCTGCTACATGGACGATGCATGCACAGTTTACGGTGCCTGTCCACGCGTGAGGTGACGCGTTGACAGCCCATCTGCGCGCGACAAGACATGTGCAGGACCTGTCCCAACACCGTGTGCGCAGATGGGATTTGCACGTTGTGAGCATGTCTCGTGTGTGCGCGCATGCACGCACAGTGCGGGCCATCCCGCCTGGGCAGCTCTACTTCTGCGTAAGATTTTTCTGTAGGATTTCTTCATTTTTCGCCGTTTTTCCAATTTCTTTCCAAATTTCCTAAAATTAAATTAAATAAAATTAAATACAAATTAAATAATAAAAATTAAAAGTAAATAAAAATAAAATTAAGTAAAAGTAAAATAATAAATATCAATCAGATTTACGAATTACGATAAATAATACACAAATTAATTTAAATGAGTTTAATGTGGCCAAAGGCCCGAACAAAATAGAGCTTTCCCAATTAATTAAGCACAACGATGGGCGGGGTGTCACAAAATAATTCTAATTTAAATCCTAAACATTATTTCTACAAGGACTCATGCTGAAAATTAATTAAATAATTTATCCTAATTCTAAATTCAAACAAAAATTAATAAAATAAACACTCTTAATTTTACTAGAATTCTTCCTGTCCTTGTAGCTAAATTTCCTTGGAATTTATGTTGAAAAATTCTTTGAATTTGAGTAGGACTTAATATAGGAATTAGATGGCAAAAGGAAACCCAAAAGGAGTTTAAATGGGACTTAAAAATTGAGTAGCAAGGCCCTTTGTGTGCAGGGCCCACACTGACAACATGCGTGCAATGCACTTGCATGTCCGTTTGGTGCTCGATGTCTGTCTTTGTGCGTGTGCGACTACCTGGCATGTGGTCATGCATCTTTGCACATGTACAGGGGCATGCATGCATCTAGGTGAATTTGTGTGCAAGCATGCGCATTTATGGCGTGTGGCTGGTGTTGCCCGTATGCCTGCATGTTGCCTCATACAGGTGGTGATCCCACACATGCGGGTGACTTTTCCCACACGTGCATTTGCCCGCACATGTGCCAAAGGATGACCACGTGTGTGACATGTGTCGTCCGTGGGTCTTCAAGGTCGAATAGTGTCTTCTAGACCTTTTCTTAGACTTTGATTGTGATCTCATTACTCAACCACTCTTGTACCAAAAGATTGAATGTGTTTTGAAACCTCTTGGCCCCACTTCTTACAATTGCTTCTGGTGGTAGTTGAATTTGGTTTCCTAGTTGTCCAAGTCCATCCTGAGCACTAGCTGCTTCTCCTCTTTAAGATGGAATGAGAAATAGTTGTGGTTCACTTGCTGTTTACCTTGTGTCATGCCCTTGATCATCATCTTGAGCCTTCATAGTGTCTTTGCTCATATTATCCACCTCTTCTTTGAAAAGATTCACCCTCGAATCTTAACCTACATTAAAAGGAGAAAGATTAAAAACAATAAAAGTAGTAGACACTAAATACTCACCTGGTAGATCAATCTTGTAGGCATTGTCGTTGACTCGTTCCAAGAGTTGAAACAATCCATCTCCTCTAAGGTCTAATTGGGACTTTATTTGCTTAGGGAATCTTTCCTTCCACCATGGACCCAGATCCAATCTTTTGGTTGAAATAAAACTCTTTTTCTTCTTTTATTGCATTTTCAGGCATAAGATTCATTTTGTTTCAGTATGTGTTGTCCTACTTTCTCATGTATAGTCCTAATGAGTTCAGCCCTCTGTTGACCATCTGCATTCTTAATCTCCTGCATGGGAATATGTTTAAGATCTAATGGAGTTAAAGGGTTAAAACCATAAACTATCTTGAAATTTAAAAACCCTATAGAATTGTGAATCAGTTATAAGCAACTTCCACCATAGGTAAACAATCTTCTAAGTCTTTAGAGTTTGTCCGACCACTGCTCTTAATAGGGAACCTAAGGTCCTATTAACCACCCCAATTTGACCATCTATTTGAAGGTGACTTGCATTAGAAAACAATAATTTTATGACTAACTTTTCCCATAAGACATGCCAAAAGTGGCTAAAGAACTTGACATATGTAACATCCCTAAAATTTTGGTCAAAACTTGAAATGTTTCTATTTAGAACTATTTAGAACTCGCGGGAGTGCGTTCAGGCATGTATATGCTTGGCGGGAAAAATCCCTTACCTGCATTTTAGGGTCTACGCACATGCGGGCATACAAGTCCCGTAATCTTGACTAGGTCACTATTCTACTAGGCCTTTTCCTTCTCCACTGCAGTAAGCTTCCAATTGGCAGTTTGCAGCCATGCACAATCAGCCACCCAAGCCAATCAATAGCCAGGCTTCCATGCATGCGATCCAACATATCCCAATCTTCACTCCCTTTTTTTATTTAGACCCTTCCATCACAATTCCCTTCTCATTTCTTCTGTTTGAAAATAAAAGAACGAGAGAAAACCTGAGAAAAAAAAGAAAGCGAGCCTTGAGGGTGAGAGAGGAGAGAAGTTAAGTTGCATCATCGTAACAAGATCGACACTGAGCTGTTCTTCCTTCTCCGATCGGTAAGTCTTTGCCTTATAATCATACTCATAAAATTTTGAAGGTTAAGGCATATTAGTGAAAATACATTTACCTTTTTTTTAAAAAATAACATACATGGATTCTTGAGACTACTTTAAATTTCATAGCAAAATCACTTATGCATCTTTTTTAAAAACAGTTTTACCAGTCCGTTCTCAGGTACACAACCAATGCATGATAATAAATCATTTACAAAAGCTCAAGTAAATTGACAACCTAACTAGCAGACAAGTTAAACTATCCTAACAGTGACTCAATTGGGTTCTAATGGTCCATATTTTCCTGCAAAGTTGTTTAATCCTATATCAACAGAAGGCAAAGGGGATCCCCAATAACCACTAGAAATGGAAAAAATCACTTCAGATAAGAAGACAAAAAATATAAAAATGTTATGACTGTGACATTACTTTGTAACTGTGACCCCTACAGTTGGTCACAATCAAGTCTTATCAGAGAAAAAACTAGTCTAGTATCCATTCACAAGATATGGTTCACCAACAATTAGAAATCAATTTCGTAATAGTAACCCTTTTGTGATAACAGGATAATGGGTTTAGGATTTTTTGGGAAGACATATAATTCAACATTAGACTAGTATCATCAAAATAAAACCCTAATCCATTCAACCATTTTAAACTTTCAGAAAACACTATATGGTTCGATCGATTTGACCTATAGTTAAATCTTTCAGTTGACATTTGACTGATTAGACTCACTTTTCTAGTTCCCAACCCATTGGGCCCTTTGTCACTCTATTGGCTCTTTAGGCCCACTGACGCAGGAGGGTATGGGAGGATCGAATCTACTCCTGAAAACCCACTCAACGTATGCAATATCGAAACAATAACAACCTACAATAAAAACCCCTCCCTCTAATTGAATCCACAATTCTAAAAGGAAAGCAAAAACAAGGACAAGAAAAATAAAACAAGGAAAGGAAAAATCCCATGGACTTATCGATTAGTTGATCCCTGCTCCTTGGCTCAACAAGACTTCTGAAAACTCATGCTTCCTGAAGAACTTAAAGAAGCTAATTTTATCAAAAAATGCTAGAAGAAAAAAAGCCAAAGCTCCCAAGAATTAACTCAAATTTATTCTCAAAGGTATGCTTTACATTCTAAGGGTAAAAGTCTGTTTATAGCCTTTCCTGGGCAATCTAGATGAGTACAGAAATTTTGAGATAAATAATAAAATATTAACCTAGATAAAATTCCATCTTGATCTAGGATAATTACAAAAAAAACTAAATATTCTATCCTAAAATAATTAATTAAATAATCCTAAGGGATAGAGTTTAATTAAAATAATATTTAAAATAATTTCATATTTATCCCATGTGAAATTTATTTAAAAAAATGTGAAAATTAATTTTAACACATGAGTTTTAAAAAGTGGGTCCCAAACTTTTTTTAAAGGATTTTAAAATAACAAAATAATTTAAATAATTTAAAAGGGAGAAAAGAGGGTTGACCGATTTGGGCTACCCGGATGGGTCGGGTCAGCCGATCCACGCGGGTTGCACAGGAGAAAACCTGCAAGGGTCGTGGGCTGGGATTGGGCCCCTTGGCCCGTTTGCAGGTTTTTCTGCGTGGGGTGCACGTTTGGCCTTTTAGGCTTGCACGCACGACTGATTCCACATGTGAGGCCCGCGGGGCTGTGCGAGCAGGGCTGCTGCCCAGCCTGAACCTACATGCGTGCGAGCCTTGAAGCGTATATGTACTTGGTGCGCGCATGTGGGCCACCTTCCTCTAGTGTGGGCTGCCCATGGGTATGGCATCCTTAGGTCGTGGCCCATCTTAGCCATAAAGCTTGGACTTCTCGAGTTGGGCCCAAAGCTTGGACTTCTTTTTTATTCTTTAAGTCCATTAAGCATTTTGGTTTGGACAAACTTTACCCATCTCTTAGAATAATCCCAATTAAGAAAGTAGTCAGGGATGAAATTACTTTCTTATTCTGGCATCCCTTTTTAGAAAATCGAAACTTACTCTCCTGTTTGAGTCGAGACATGTTAGATTCCATTTTGATGCAGATTGGCATCCTTGACACCAAATTTGGGCTATCCAATATCACATATTCCCTCCATCTTCAAAAATATTCATCCTCGAATATGGAGTTCATCATAAGTGAAAAGGTTATTAATTACAGTAGGAAACACATCATACCTCCCTAACATGTTAGCTTTGTTGTTTATGCATGTCATGACTTGATTCACAATTCCTCTAGAATCTAGATCAAATCTCTGTAGCCCACTTGCCATGATAATTATTTATAAGAGAAAAATAGTATGACTCTCCAAAGGGTGGTTAAGGTCAAAATGAATCTCCCTGTAAGTAAGTACACTCGAACTTCCCTTTTCACAAGAGATATTCCTTAACATTTTGTCTCTATCATCAGGACACTCCCTTATTTTCTCTCTCTATTTTTCCCTTAATGGACCATCTTTAGCTATCTACTAAGCATCTTTTATGCTCAATGGACCATTGACTTTCTCTGTGGCATTCTTTCTCTCTTCTACCCATCTCGAGTATTCATCAAAGGACCGTTTAATTTTGACCTAATCTTCATCTGCCTTTTTTGGTGATAAGGTGGAAGGACATGAATCAAACCGTCCTTTCACAGTGAATATCGATTGGTGCGGCTGTAATGTTATACCTATCTATTAAACTGCCAAGGTCTCCGAAGTATTAAGTGACTGGCATGCATAGGTACGATATGAAAACATACCTCATCGTGATATTTTTTAATGGAGAATAGAAATATAACTTGCTCAGTAGCTTGGGTTTTACCACACTCATTCAACCACTATAACCAGTAGGGATTTGGATGCTTGATGCATGTCAACCCTGCTCTTTCCACAAATAGAGTGCTTGCCACATTAGAATAACTACCACTGTCAATGATCATTCCACATACCTTATCATTGACAAGACATCGCGTGTGGAAAATGTTCTCTCTCTTCTCATTGTCTTCACTCCTAACTTGCACGTTGAGAGCTCTTTGGACAACAAAGACATTACTCCCAAATGGAGTATCTTTGATGGATTGAGACATAGTGTAGTACCTGCAAGAAAGGTTAGTGAAAAGAATACATTCTCTCCCTCACCTTCGCTCATGTTTACCTCACAATCTTTCGATTGACAGCTTCTCTGTCGAGTTGAGCGTTCAGAATCGGAATCACTTGAATCAAGTCTGCACGTTAGTCCTTATGACACAACAAGGAACCATAAAGGATTCTGATTTCTACTGAAGCTCAGAAATAAGCACACAGAACAAGGAATGGTGTGCCCTTTATATGTTAAGCAACTAATAATAATTAGTCACTTAATTATGCAACAGAACAAGCGTAAAATAAGAATGAAATGTAGATCACAAAGAATGATAGTTAAGACTGATGCATAGGGATCAGATAAATCTCGATGGATATAATCGTTAGGTATATCTTCTTGTACTACCCCCAATTTATCGGTTGCGCTCTACAACCAGTCAAGTTTCTTTATGCAATATTGATGCAGATTACAGAATGCAATTCGAAAATTAAATGTGGATAGTGTGCGAAATTAAAACAAAAGTTTTCACTCATACCAGTTAGGCTATGTACTTTGCCTTTGATTTCTCAAAGGATTTATGATCACCAATGAGGTGGCTATTCTGCTTTTGTGATGTAAAATGCAAACAATGGGTGCCAATTTTCTTACGGGGTGCAACTGGGGTACTTTTGGTATATAATTTTTTTTATTATTTTTGAATAATAACACGAACTACTTGAATTGAACGAATAAATATGAATTCAAGCAGGATGCAATACAAATTAATAATCAAATAAATTTGAATGCTAATTAAAGAATAAAATGCTAAAGTAAATAAAAATATATTTGGGTTTCTAGGAGCCAAAGCTCTTATACCAGATGACGTGGGAGGGTATGGGGAGGATCAAATCTACTCCTGAAAACCCACTCAATATTTGTAATATCGAAACAGTAATCACTTAAAATAAAAACCTCTCCCTCTAATTGAATCCACAATCTTAAAAGGGAAAAAAAACTAGGAAAATAAAACAAAGAAAAGAAAAACGCCACAGACTTACCGATAAGTTGATCCCCTGCTCCTTGGCTCAACAAAACTTCGGAAGACTTCTGCTTCCCAAAGAACTTGAAGAAGCTAATTTTAGTAAAAATACTAAAAGAAAGAAAGCCAAAGCTCGCCAAGAATTTACTCAAATTTATTCTCAAATGTGTGCTTTACATTCTAGGGGCAAAGGTCTATCTATAGCCTTTTCCAGGTAATCTAGATGAATACAAAAATCTTGAGATAAATAATAAAATATTAACCTAGATAAAATTCTCTCTTAATCTAGGATAATTACAAAATAAAATAAATATTCTATCTCAAATAAATTAATTAAATAATCCTAAGGGATAGAGTTTAATTAAAATAATATTTAAAATAATATCATATTTATCCCATGTGAAATTCACTAAAAAAACATGTAAAAATTAATTTTAACATATGAGTTTTAAAAAGTGGATCCCAAGCCTTTTTTTAAAGGATTTTAAAATAACAAAATGATTTAAAAGAAAAAAAGAGGGGTCGGCCGCTTTTGGGCTACCCGGATGGGTTAGGCCAGTCGGTTTGCGCAAGTTGCGCGGGAGAAAACCCGCAGGGGTTGTAGGTTGAGGTTGGGGCCGTTGGGCCATTCGCGGGTTCATCCATGCAGAGCACGCGTTTGGCCTTTTGGGCCTGCGCATGTAGCTGATTCTGCATGTAAGGCCCGTGGGTCTCTTAGGTTGTGCGGGCGGGGCTACTACCCGACCTGAACCTATGTGCATGCAGGCCTTGCAGCGCATATGCGTTTGGTGCGCGCATGTGGGCCATCTTCCTCAGGTGTGGACTTCCCATGGGTGTGGCATCCTTGGGTCGTGGCCCATCTTGGCTATAAAGCCTTGAGACCTTTTCGAGTTGGGCCCAAAGCTTGGACTTTTTTTTATATTCTTTAAGTCCATTAATAGTAGTCGGGCCTTAAGCCTTTTGGTTCGGACAAACTTGGCCTACCTCTTGGAATAATAGCAATTAGGAAAGTAGTCAGGGATGAAATTACTTTCCTGTTCTAGGCGTTCCCTTTTAAAAAACTAGAATTTACTCTCTTGTTTGACTGAGGACCTGTTGGATTCCTTCTTGATGCAGATTGGCATCCTTGACACTAAATTTAGGGTATCCAAAATCACATCACCCACTAACTCAATATCAGACCCTATAAGGGTCCAATTTACATTCCCAGGCCTAACTAGGCCCTATAACATACTTGAGCCTAGCAGAGGTGCATCAATCAAATTACAGGTCCATTGAGGCCTTCATAAGCCATCCCAGTCCAATTGGGGCCCATTCCCAATCCAAAAGCTCGTGAGAGAAGTTCCTCGCACACTCATTGAATGGGCAAGGCAAGGGCTGGTCACGAGGCCCTCTCGACACATGGGCGCAACTGGCAGGGTCATGCAGCCCAGTGGACCACGCGTTGCCACTCACAGGAGTAGTGTGACATCCCAAATACTAATTAAAGCGTAAGGGTGCGAGATATAGAAACATATACGAGTGCATTTAAAATAATTATATGCAGTGGAATAAATATATTACAAATCCTATACAAAATAAGTTTGAGTTCCAAATCTTACAATACTGAGGCAAAATAAATACAAGCCTCTTTAAAATTTGGACTCATCAGAATGCGAGACAAAATATGCACTCGTAACGATTAATGAATCCATCAGATCCTCAAAGGCTTCAATGGGCAGATCAACTAGAGGTTCTTCACTATCATCCTATCAGAAAGAGGGCATGGAAAGGGGTTAGTTCCACATACTCAGTCAAAAAAATAGTATTTAAATGACATTGTTAAGATTTTAAAAGCAATTAACTTAGAAATAATACCTTATTCGCTTACCTTCTGAAAATGTGCATATGGGACCATTTCATTAATAAAAAAATATTTTATTTTATTTTAAAAGAAATGAACACAAAATCAATAATATCAAACATATAATCATGTCATGTAAATAAAAAAAATTAGGCAAATCATATTATATCATGCTTTCATTTTATCTTTTATTATCCTTCATGCGAAGCCATTCCAACTTCTATCTACTGAGGCCAATACGGATTCCCGACTACTACTATGGAATGATAATTTCATTTCATATCATTTTTAGTATATTTACAGCTTGCTAAACTGCAACACATTTACGGCTTGCCAAACCATGACACATTTTATGACCACAGTTGTGCCAACCACAGTGGTCCTATATGTAAACTATAATCATAACCGTACATCGCCAAAAGTGATCCCTACAATCATATCACATCACCACTCTCATCAGAGGGTATGCCGTCATCCATTGAGAGCAGTTCTCTCACATCTTTTCAAACTAGATGAGGGAGAAACAGAACTCCTCAGAGATAAAAAACCTAACAGGTCATATTAATTTAAATACCGTGTATGCAAATATCCATAATCCTTTTACATGTTTGTCAAATAACATCATGCTTCATCATCTCTTATCATGCCATCATATTCATTATGTTTATTTTTTCACTCGTTAGAATGATGCAATTCATGCAATATCATGAAATATTTACGTAACTAAATTTAAAACGTAGCAATAATCAAACATATAGCAAACCATCTCATATTCATACAATATTCTTTTTATTACTCTAGAAATTCTCCTTAGAATGTGCAAAATAAATACCAAATTTCTTTATCGAATGCTTGAAGTCTTGCTACACTCTTCTTTCTTCTATTCTTTCCATCTATCTCTCTCTCTCTATAATTACTTTGGTGAATGGAAGAATGAAAAAAGAGTGATGAAGGAGTGGTAGAGGAGGTCCCTATTCATAGAAAAAGGAGAATGTTGGATTTTCGCCAAGTGGCACAAATTCGTGACGAAAGAAGGAGGAAAAAAGTGACAGACGCGATGCGACGGTTGATAGATGTGACTGACAGATGGCCAACCAAATGATGGCGATGTGATGGTGGCACGAGGACCGATGGCGTGTTGCCCAAACGGTAGCAATGTGTTAACTGAACGATAGTGCACCCCCCCCAAGGGGTAGCGCACATTGCCCAAGCCAACCGCATGCGGACAGACGCGCGGTATTGCATGCTAACTGCATGCCTCGTGGGATCTGTACTGGTGCGCATCCCGTGCTGGCCACGAGCGCAGCACGTAGGTAGGAAAATTTTCTTGCAGCCCTTCTCGCGAGATTTGTTTTCTACCATTTTCTTTCTCTATTTTTCATTAACTTTTTAAAATTAATAAATAAAATAAAATAAATAAACAAATACATAAATAAGAAAAATAAATGTATAGAAATTAAATTTATTCGCAAAATATAAAATTTAAACTTTTAAACCCGATCTCATTGGAAAACCAAAACATAAAATTAAAGAGTTAATGGCCTTAGTGCCTGAATAAATAGAGGTTTTATACACAATTAAGTGAAAAGGTTTTTGGGGTGCTACAAGTAGACAGGCCAGACACAATGCATGTGTTGGGGACCAGCCCTTGCATGTGGGAGTGCAGGTCTCTTTGCTCGGGGCACCATGCCCTTGCGCTTGCATGGCGCGGATGCTCGTGCGCGCGTTCGTGCAGCACAACATGCCTGTGTTCACTCACGTAGCACAACGCATTTGCGTGCACTGTACAGCTCGACATGCTCGCGCACTTATGTAGTGCGTCATGTCCGCACGCACTAGCTCAACACAACATGTCCACACGTGCATTCGCATCTTGGTGTGCATTTGTATCACTTTCCTCTCATGTAAAAGTGTGCCTATGCGCGTTCACCCGCACATTGGGTTCTCAATGGAGCACTTGTTTGTGTGCACGCTTAGTGGAGTGTTGTCATGCCCAGGGAATTTCCCTCGCATGAAGGACATGCTAAGGCAGTCCCTGAGTAGGCATGCGCTTTGCATACATGGGCTTCCTCGGCCTGCATATGCGCCTGACAAAGCCTTCATGCACAAGTGCTACTATGCACTAACTTTGCTTGTGCGGGGCCCTACCAATGCACACATGCATGCCTAGGCAGTGCCCCTTGCATAAAACCACACTAGTGCCTGTACGATCCTCTCTCGGCACCTTAGAGCTCTAATTCTTCCTCCTTCTCTAAATTATTTTTATGTATTACAATATCACACAAACAACCATCAAATAGCTTGCATAATCATCAAATACTAATAAAGACAAACGATAATCTCATCAAACATTTGATGAAAATAATTTTGCCTTTAAATCAATTCATGCATGCTAGTTTAAGGGGGTCGTTAAACCAAATAAAAATTTCCCATTATGTGTATAAAAACATTAAGCCAAAATCAATTTTTCAAGAAGGGAAGAGAAGGGCTGCGAGCTTCAGTGACGAAAGCCTATTGTAGCAGCTGGAGTTGCAGAGGTCTTCTACAGTACACCACAAGAAAAAAAGGTGAAGTGACACAGGAGGGTATGTGATGTGAGCATGGATCACCTTGGGCCTCTTAGAAAAGACATCATCATGCCAAGTGGGCCCATAACAGGTAGCTAGAGAAAAAGATTACAACAAGCTCTCCAACTCTTCATCCAAGCTTAGATTAATGAGGAAGATGGGATTGGATCCACTAAAGAATCCCAAGGAAAGAAGCTACCCAACTAATTAACCCAATTGCATAATGGTCTCATCAACTTGCTTTAAGACATAATGAAAAAGAGCAAGAAAAGGAAGCAATTAGCCAAGAAAAGGGAGAAGAGGAAATAGTGGGCGGCTATCAAAGGAGCCTTCATGGCCAGCCCGAACTTACCTTTAATCTTTCTCATAAATAACTCATAATCTCTTTTAATAAAAGGGGAAGACTATATCTATCTTAGTTAGAAATTTTAACTTTAATTTTAATTAATTTCCTAAATCACTCATAATCTCTTCTGATAAGGGGGAAGATCATATCATCATACTTAGGAATTTATACTTTAATTTTAATTATTTTCCTATGTAATTTCAATTTTAAATTAGGAGATTTTTGTTATCTTTTTATTCACATGGCCAAACCGTATAAATAGGCCATGAAGTCTTCATTGTAAGCATTCAAGATTAAAATCAATAATATTGTGAGTCTTATTCAAGAGAGGTTTCTTCATCTTTCTTGTTGGGTAAGGAATTGATATGCTTATTAAGGTAATCGCTTATGGCATTTTTCTATTATTCTTTTAATCTTTCATTTTTTAATAATCTTAGTTCTTATCATTCTGACCTTAACCCCTCTTTACCTAGTGTTTTGTTGTCTCTTTTACAAGAATTCAATGACATATTTCTAGAGGAGATACTAGACGGATTGCCACCAATATGAAGGATCAAGCACCAAATAAACTTTCCCCCTGAATCATCAATTCCCAACTTACCTGCTTACCAAAGCAATCCCGAGGAGACAAAGGAGCTTCATGAAGACTAGTAAACTCCAATGGCAAAGGCAAGATGATAAGCTATGGGGCCAACATGTTCCAATACTTCGGTCCTATAAAATGAGAACTTAGCTTACCCCTTGTAACATCCCATTACCCAGAGGGATAAAAGGTGTCTGATAATATAACATATATAAGTGCATGAAAATAAATATATATATATAGCGAAAGAATTTCATCTTTTACAAAATATTTGATGTTTCAAATACATCTAAGGCCAAGAAGATGGTTGTCAAAATACAAAATGTTATCGAGCCACTTCTATCATTATAAAAATATCATGATTCATCAAAGTGTAAACATATAAATCCACTTAAATTCTCTGAGAACGGATCCAAACAAGCTTCTATAGGCATCTCGGCAAGCGAATTTTCACTTTCCACATCATCTGAGGAATGACATGGATTGGGGTGAGTTCTAATAAACTTAGTAAGAGAAAGAGTATTTAAATTACACTACCAAGGTTTCCAAAAGTTAATTAATTTCAAAATGTAACATTATGAACTTACCCTTGGAAGGAATTGTAGTAGGTTGGTTAAAGTATTTCCAAAAACATTTGTTTTTAAGAAAACTATGTACCCATTCTAAAACCATCTTCAATTTATAAGCCTTTAGAGGGAACAGTGATAAACATATGTAAAAAGAAATGAGCTAGTAATAACAAAGCAAAATAAAAGGGAAGAATATAAAACATACACAGTTCAACGAACGAACCTTACATATCATGACAGATGGTGAAAAACATATAAAAGAAATTCATCAATCATGCACGGACAAACAAACAACAATCTTTAAATAAACAATTAAGCAGTGACAATTATGCATGAATAACAACCATCAATCTCAAATAAATAGTTAGATAGTTTTGATTTACGGATTTTATATATCTTCATGTGAAATTGTTCTAACTTATATCAATTGAGGGTAGAAGGGATCCTCGACTACCATTGTAAATGGGCAAACAAATAAATTTCACTATCAGATAATCTCATAGGAAAAACTAATGACCATGACCATACTTCACCATTGTGGCCCCTACAATCAATTGTGAATCCACTCTTGTAAGAGGGAACACCAGTACTATTCAAAGGGAGTTGTTCACCAACGGTCATTTTTAGTTGTATTCAAATATCCCCCAGTAATAATACTCAAACAAATTTTAAATTCTTTTCTCTTTTATTTACTACTTCAGAATCACAGATAACTTTAAAATCAGAACCCGGTGCGGGTTCAGCAGCCTATCTCAGCCTATAAAGGCCTTCACACCTGGATCTTACCATTGGTTTATCTTCTCGAGCCGAGGCTCAATAGGATAACCCTCTCTGCCATCACCTAAGGGTAAGTTAGAGGGTCAAACTCGAATATACACATCAATCATTTTCATAGTTCAAATTAATCATGCAATCAAATATCCAAACTTAAGCATGCATTTTTACTTTAAAGGAGATCAAAAACAAATATTTAAACTTATCAAATATAATCAACATTCATTTGCATGCATTCAAAACAAATCAATTATTATTAATTTAATTGTTTCTATAAGTTTTACTTAGGAGAATAAGAAAAATACTAAGAAATTCTTTATCAAAACCTTTAAGCTTTTGAAGTTCTAATAGGGTTATTGGTGATTTTTTAGGAAGATGAAAAGCTATTTAGCGATCCATGGATCGTAAATAGTTTTTATGTGAAGAAATAAATTCAAGCTTTTAGTCTCCCTTGACCCTCTCTCAAATTTTCCTCAAATTCTCTCCAGAAAATGAAGAAGTTTATGAAGAGAGGGGAGGGGGGAAATGGCCTTAAATAGGCCTTTGGAAGCATGTGAGTCGTTGGATCACATGGGCTAATGGTGGCCGTCAATCAGCCAATGGCTGACTGACTGCCAGCAGTGTGCATGTGCGCCACGTGGCAACTGTGTATGCTCGGTAGGGCAAAAGGGATGGATAGACGGGATAACTTGTCCGTTAATCAGTCACACGAGGTTACCATGTACATGTGGCCACAAGTTGCAGGATGACAAGATAGTTTGCGCTGGTGCGTAGGCACGCAGGCACATGCGCCCTGATGCGACAGCCATCACATGTGCAGGCATGCACGCGAGCAGTCATGTCCAAGACGTGATAGCCCCACATGTGTGGCTGGCACGCGGGCACAGATCGTTTATGCAGGTTCGCGGGTTTTCCCCCTCTGATTTCCTATTTTTGCTTTATTTTATGGCTTTTTGAAAATTTCTCAATTATTTTGTGTAAAAATAAAATAACATCATGCATAATATATTTTAAATTCAATTTAAAATTAAAACAACCATAAAATCGTGCATAACATAAATTAAATGACGATTAAAAATTTAAACGCAATAAATTATGCAAAATAGGAAAATTTTAAAACATGATACCCAATATAAAGATTTTGGGGTGTTGCATTCTCCCCACCTTACAAAATTGTGGTCCTCCAGATTTGAAAATTTAAAATAACTCGAGATACTTGTCCTGTATTTTGTTTTCTAGTTCCCACGTAGCCTCATCAGGAGAGTGGTATTGCCATAATACCTTGACCATTGGAATCCTCCTATTTCTTAGAACGTTTTCCTTCGATCAAGCATCTCGATAGGATATTCTACATAAGCCATGTTCGAATGGATTAAGGTTTGCTGATGCATGATGATGTGAGAAGGATCGTGGTGGTACCTCCTGAGCATGGAGACACAGAAAATATCATGTAGGCTAGAAAATTCAAGGGGCAAAGCAATACGATAAGCCATAGGGCCTATATGTTCCAAGATCCTAAATGGTCCAACAAAACGAGCGTTTTATCTCATGTTCCACTTTGAAATCATCATTTGTGCTAATAGGGCGAAGTTTTTCCTACTAAAAGCATCAATAACTACATTAGCCTTATTGGGATGGTATAAGCTCTTATAGTTATAATGCTTCAAAAGATCCATCCAGTGTCTTTGTTTCATGTTGAGTTACTTTTGGGTGAACAAATACTTCAAACTTTTGTGATTGGTATAGATTTCAAAAGTTTAATCGTATAAGTAATATTGCCAGTTCTTGAGATCAAAGACAAATGCTGCCAACTTAAGATTGTGAATGGGATAGTTCTGTTAATGGGGCTTTAACTGTATCGAAGCATAAGCCACCACTCTTGCACGAGTATGCATCCCAAACCAAGGTGCGATGCATCACAATAAACTTAAAATCCATCAGTATTATTGAGGACAACCAATATCGGAGTAGAGTTCAAATGATGTTTGAGTTCAAGAAAAACTTTCTTCACATTCTGGGCTCTAGAGAAATTTAGCACCCTTCTTGGTGAGTTTAGTTAATGGGGCAGCAATGTTGGAGAAACCTTCAACAAATCAACGGTAGTACCCTGCTAAACTCAGGAAGCTACGGACTTCAAAAATGTTGTTTGGTCGACTCCAGTTTATGGCCTCTACCTTATAAGTATCCACAGAGATACTATTAGTAGAAATAATATGACCAAGAAAGGAGATCTTATCCATCCAATAGGTGCACTTACTAAACTTGGCATATCGTCTATGTCGTCGGTGGGTCTTCAGAACATGTGCTAGATGGGTGGTATATTGCATGTTATCCTTGGAGTACACGAGTATGTCCTCGATAAAAATAATAATAAATTGGTCCAATACAGGCTTGAAGATTCTGTTTATAAATCCATAAAGACAATAGGAGCATTGGTCAGTGCGAATGACATAACCAAGAATTAATAATGGACATACCTACATCAGAATGCAATCTCAGGAATGTCTTTATCTCTAACCTTTAACTAATGATAACCAGATGGGAGGTCAATTCTGGAAAAGATTGTTGCACCTTGAATCTGATCGAATAGGTCATCAATATGGGGTAAAGAATACTTGTTCTTTATTGTCACCTGATTCAACTCCTTATAGTTAATGCACATCCTAAGGGTTCCATCTTTCTTCTTAGCAAACAACATCCGGTCACCCCACTGGGAACTACTAGGTCTAATCAACTTCTTGAGTCGCAATGCTGTCAGTTAACAGTTCAATTCTCTAAGTTCTGAATAGCTGATATGGTAGAGAGCCTTGGAGATCGGAAGTATGCTTAGTAGCTGATCAATGGAGAATTCAATCTCCTGACTGGGTTGCATACCTAGGAGTTCTTTCAAAAAATATTTGGGTAGTCGCGAACAATCGATATCAATTGTATGGCATTCTCAGAATCCATGATGTCTTATAGGTAAAAAAAGATATTAGAAAAAATAACTGTTTATTTAAAATTTTAATACATATGCATAGATAAAATTTAGAATAAACTTATAATTCAAAATACTTGTTTTAATTACATAACATAGGTTTATACAACACGTTAATGAAATAATTTTCTATTAGGAGGCGAGAATCACCATTTTGTTGCAGCAATCTATGATAGTATGATAGGCTTTCAGCCAATCCATGCCTAATATCATGTCAATGCCCTGAAAGTCTAGAAGAATGAGGTCTACAACTAACTTTATTCCTGAGATATCTACCTTATAGGACTTATATACAACGTAGCTTCTAAAGTAGATTTGGAAGGGTTTCTATAATCAAAGCTTGCCCTAACGGTAAGTTTTGCTAATAGATTTCGAACAAACTTACTTGATACAAAGGAATTAGTGGCACTAGTATCAATCAAAGCACGAGCTATGGAGTCATGTATAGAAAGCATATCTAGATTGATGGCTAGTGTCGGTACTACATTCGGCTCATCGAGGTGGAAAAAGCATCTTCTAACGATAGGTTTGGCCATATCTTTTGGCTTATGGGGGCAGTTCTTCATAAAGTGTTGAGTGCTTCCACACTGGTAACAAACGTTTTTCAATTTGTAATAAAGGTGTTTATCGGGGTCTTTACCCAAATGTTGACACACCTAGGTGTGTTTATAAGTATTACCTTAGGTTTATAAGTATTACCTGGGGGTGGAGGTGAAAAAGTAACCTCAGTAGGGATCTTCCTTGGTTATTTACCAATAAGATCTTGATTAAGCTACTTCCTCTTCTATTGGTTTTGTGCCAGAACATGGTTGATTTGTCGGCACCGGGCGACAAGAAGTTCCTCATTTAGTTGAGCATTCTCTAAAGATTCGATGTAGGTAGCATGTTTTATCATGGCTACTCGATCAAAGATATCAGCCCTCATGCTTTTCAAAAATTTCCTAGTTTTCTTGCTCTCATTAGTTATCAATTTAGGGGCAAAACTAGACAACTGAATGAATTTGGAAACATAATGGCTCATGGACATGCTCCCGTGGCAAAAGTCCTAAAACTCCTTTTTTTTCTCATGAACATACACTTGGAAGAAATTCTTAAGAAATGCATATAAGAATTGGTCCTAGGTAGTAGGAGTGGATAGAGTCCCCTTCTTGAGATGCCACCAGTGTACAACCTCTCTCATGAACATGAAAGTTACTAATGGGACTTTATATTCTTCCGTAAGTTCAAAAATCGTGAATAGCTTTGTAATTTGCATGATCTAGATCTCAACTACCATGGGGTCTGGTCCACTATTAAAAGAGGGAGGGTTTAGCCTTTGGAATTCAGAGATGTTTCTAGAGATAGTATAGTTAGGGTTTGGTTGGTCCTTCGCGAGATAAGAAGAATCATTGTTGTGAGCATGGTTATGGCCCACAATAGAAGTCAAACCCTGTATAGCCTAAAATATTTAGTGAATTCTACCCTAGTTGGGGCATCACAGATTGCAAGTCTTTTAATTGATTATCTCCCTCGAGTAATGATTGCCTACAAAAGAGAGATAAGAATTTACTAAAATGCCTTTAGATAGGGTCTTTAGGTCACTATTTTTCTTTAAAAAAGTTTTCTAAACTTACTAACCCTAAAATCTAAGCCTCAATGTAAGGGATGTCCTAGGAATTTTACTCTAATGCCACCTATGATACCTCACTACCCAAAAGGCAACAATGTCTAAAAACAGAGCATATAACGCAGAAGTTACATTCATCCCTTAAAAAATATAGAGTTGTACTTCTGAAGCAATGCAATTAGCTATCAAATAGTTACAAATCAACTTTCGAGCTATTTTATGATTTCAAAATAATTGTTCTTTAGAGTAAAGAGTACTTTTGCAGTTAAACATCTAAGGATCCATGAGCGGATTCAAACAAGCATAAGGGGGCAAGTCAATAAGTAGATCGTCTTCTTCAACATCATCTGGGGGGAATGGATTTGGGGTGAGTTCCATTAGACTTAGTAAGGAAAAATAACATTATAATAATACCATTAATGTTTCAAAAGTTCATTAAAACAATCAGTGAAACATATTTTACCATTAAACAATGTATTGCATGAAGGAGATTATTGAAAAGTTCATAGTAAAATTATAAAATTGAACTTATATTTCTTTAAAATAACAATTTTAGTATATCCCTAATAGCATGATAAAATGCATAGCAAAACAAGTCATTCTAAGATAAATCATAGTTCAATCAATAACAGGACAACTAGATAGTTTTAACTATTCCATTTATTCTTACTAACTTTAGTTTTTATTATTTATAGACCTTCGCACGAAGCCATTTTGACCGACATCAATGGAGGGCAGAGGGAATCTCCTACTACCACTTTGAATCATGAAATAGTTTTCGTTCAAAATTCAATAGTTTAGTGAAATTCTATGATCATGGCATTACTTCGCCACTGTGATCCCTATAGTTAATTGCGATCCACTCTCGTAAGAGGGAAGGCCAATACAATACCCATTCACAGGGAGTGGTTCACCAGCAATCAGTAAACAGACAGATAATAGAATCTCGTGATAACGGTGAAACAAATTTAGAACTTTCTTTGTTAATTTTTTTAGGTTTTCATTTTGACTAACAACCGTTCCTAAAGCTATTCTCAATTTCATTATGCATTTAAAAATAATTGTGTAATTTATTTTTATCTGACCCATTAGGCTCACAAATACGTTTTCAATTGTCTCCCAACCCAACAAGGCCCATTTAAATTGATCCTTGGCACATTGGGCGTGTAAAACCCAAACTGAATCTTTTAGGGTCCGCTGCTAGTTTTTGGGCTCTAAAAAGCCTAATAAAAATTTTTAGGCCTAACGGAAGGTCCAATAACAATTTTTTTGGGCTTCTTGAAGCCCATCAAGAACTCCCTATGAGAAAAGTCCCTCGCTGAACTCGCAACTAGGTAAGACAGGGGCCAGTCGTGCAGCCTTCTCATCACAAGGGTGTGCTTGGCAAGGTCACACAACCCAAATAGGCCGCACATTACAGTGTGCATCAGGCAAGTTATCGAGACACCATGGGCATGTCTGGACAAGCCGCCATACATGGGTGCACATTTCACTTTATGCACGGTAACATACTTGCGTGCTCACGTGACATGGAATGCGTGCATGCAATTATGCCACAGAATGTGCCTGCACGCGCTTGTGTTGTATGGTACGTTTATGCACACTCACGTGATACAATGTGTCTCTGTTCCTTCATCCACATGACACATAGTGCCTCAAACACGTTCACCTGCACCTAAGTGCTCGGTCAAGCAAAACTCTTTCATGCGTGCTATGCACGGTAGAGGCTGACCTTGCACCATGGGCATGCCAAGCAACCGCCCGCACTTGCACATGCATGTCTTCTACGAACTCTGTAACGGCCCCGGAAATATAAAAATGAAATGGGTATTTAAATATATCAAATGCGGAAGCGAGATCAAAATTTCAGTTAACATCCCTTACACGAAAAACCAAAAACGTACTTAAAATATAAAAGATTAAACTAACTAAGAGAGAAACTCGAAAATAAAACTATGAGTATGACTACAGAGTCTCTAGGCATCCCCTTCGTCGTCCTCCTGCGGAACGGGCTCGGGAACCATGTCTTCCTGATCTGAAATGGTTAAATAAGGAGTGAGCTACACTAGCCCAGTAAGAACATCACGATATCTCACCGTCACGGAGGTAAAGGTGGGTAGAGAAACACAAAAAGACCAATGGAGCATAATTTACAACAAACTCGTTTATTAACATGAAAACCTTTACCATCCACTTACCTCGGTGGAATTTATGAAAACAATATAAGAAAAACAATAACATTATCATAATCATTGAATAATATAAGCTGTAAAACATAACACTTATCACGCCTCTTGTAATTCAATCATTGTACAACATATCCTTTTCTCATTTACCAGCCTACTAGTATCCGTGGGGGTCCATAGGGGTTCCGCTACCCGTTAACCTTTAACATTCATAATCAGTTTCCAGGGCCGTCCCCATACCCCGTCCGGTATGGGCGCCAAAACCATGAACCTCAATACCCCGTCCGGTATGAGGGTGAAACGGGCCGTCCCCATACCCCGTCCGGTATGGACGCCAAAACCATAAACCTCAATACCCCGTCCGGTATGAGGGTGAAACGGGCTGTCCCCATACCCCGTCCGGTATGGGCGCCAAAACCATAAGATCTCCATACCCCGTTCGGCATGTGAGACCACAATCCCGGTAGGGTTCCCTACGGACCCGGTCCGTCCACCATCTCCCAGGATATCTAGTCAGGCTGACCCCCATAATACAATTATCAGTCTACACAATCTTTCATTTTCCTTTTCCTCAGTCAGCATCATCAATTCACATACAAACAAGCAAAACAGTAATTCATGCCAAACAGACAACATACAGTATCAGTTTTTCAGTCATTCAACCCATGATTAATAAAAACGTAGTATATGCACACAAATCTGTAAAATGAACACATCAAACCTCATTTTGCATTTAAAGCTGTAAACAGGCCAAATAACAGTAAATCACCAATCACACTAGACTCGGGCTCCATTAGCCACCTTAAGCAATTTCACACATTCGTTAATTCAAGAAATACCGTTTTATTATTTTGAACTTTAATACCGTGATAGGAAATAGGGTGAGGGGTCCTTACTTGTTTTCGGGATCCGAATACGATTCACAGTGCGCCTGCAGGCCGTCCCTAACTTTCCCTAAATTTTTCCCGGGGAACTGAAACACACTAACAGTACCTGCACGTGTTCCAAAAAAAATTACGAAAAATCGAAGCTTACCGGCGGCGGTGCTCTCGGGTGCGACGGCCCTCCGGTGAGGTTCGTGCTTTGGTGATTTGGCTCCGATCAATTGTGCAATGAAGGTTGGGTCTCGGTGATGATAAGCTGCAATGTATATGATTGCCGCTCAAAAATTAAGGACAGCAGAGAGAGAGCTTCTTCTGTGACAGAGATGGCCTGAACTGCTTGGAGTCGCGCTGAAGAAAATACAGAGATGGGTGATATTTGTGTTTATGTCAATAAGTAGAGGCCAGTAATTGGTTCTGCGAGTAGAAGGAAAATAAAGAATGAGAAGAACAATTTGAGGGGATTTTTTTCTAAGTATTTTGCGAAGAGTCCATGGAGAAGATGAGCTCTCTCTCTCTTCTCGGCCTCCTCTCTCTCTCTACGCCCCTTTTGCCTCAAGGATTCCTCCTTTCTCTGTTTTCGAGTTTCGTTCTTTATAGTGGAGCGAAGCTGTTTAGATCAGCATCCCCGCACTGAAGATTCTCCAAAAATCACGAAAACCCATCTCTTCCCGCTCGCGACGTGCACGTCCTTCCTTCCTTCTTCTTCTCCCGTTTTCTGCGCCACTACGCTGCTTATAGTGGAGCGAAACTGTTTAGATCAGCATCCTCGCACTGAAGATTCTCCAAAAATCACGAAAACCCATCTCTTCCCGCTCGCGACGTACACGTCTTTGCTTCCTTCTTCTTCTTCCGTTCTCTGCGCCACGATGCTCTTTTCCTTTTTTTTTTTGTGGCTGGATAAATAATTAATGAGGTAATTACAAAAATGCCCACGTTCTGGGCATTACAACTCTCCCCCCCTTAAAGAAATTTGGTCCCCCAAATTTGCCTCTTACTCTTGATCGAACAGATGGGGATACTGGGCTTTAAATTCTGATTCCAGTTCCCAAGTAGCCTCCTTGGGCGTGTGGTTCTGCCACACGACCTTTACAAATGATATTTCTCGGTTGCGGAGTATTCTGCTCTCTCGGCCCGTGATACCGACCGGTACTTCTTCATAAGACAAGTCTTCTTAGAGTGGAAGCGGTTCATGAGTCAAGACATGAGAAGGATCCGGGTTATACTTACGTAGCATAGATACGTGAAACACATTATGAACCCGGGAGAGCTCAGGAGGCAGTGCAAGTCTGTAGGCAGTGGTACCAATCTTGTCTAAGATTTCAAAGGGTCCAATATATTTGGGATTTAATTTTCCCCTCCTGCCGAACCTACTAATTCCCTTGAAGGGGGTGACTTTAAGAAACACCCGGTCGCCTTTCTCAAAGGCCAGGTCTCTCCTCCGGGTATCAGCATAACTCTTCTGCCTACTCTGAGCTGTCTGGATGTTCTTCTTGATCTTAACTATCTTGGACGTGGTTTCTTCTACCAAATCCGGGCCAAACAATCTTCTATCGCCCACTTCCTCCCAACAAATCGGTGACCTGCACGGACGCCCGTATAGCGCCTCGTATGGGGCCATGCCGATGCTTGCTTGGTAACTGTTGTTGTAGGCAAACTCTATCAGGGGTAGATGGTCGTCCCAATGGCCTCCGGAGTCAAGGACACAAGCTCGGAGCATATCCTCCAGCGTACGGATTGTCCTCTCTGATTGTCCATCGGTTTGGGGGTGGAAGGCAGTACTAAGGGACAGCTTTGTTCCCATAGCTTGCTGGAAACTATTCCAAAACCGAGAAGTGAATCTGGGATCCCTGTCGGATACCACTGTTACTGGGACCCCATGCAGTCTGACTATTTCCCGGACATACATTCTTGCCAACTTGTCCAACGAATCAGTCATTCTGATGGCCAGGAAGTGGGAAGACTTAGTGAGTCGGTCAACAATTACCCATATGGCATCGTGTCCCGATCGTGCCTTGGGTAGTCCCGATACGAAGTCCATGGTGATGTGTTCCCACTTCCATTCTGGAATCGGTAAAGGCTGAAGCAACCCCCCTGGGCGTTGATGTTCTGCTTTGACCTGCTGACATACCAAGCACTTAGATACAAAGTCGGCTATATCTCTCTTCATCCCATTCCACCAGAATCGGGGTCGCATAGTTTGGTACATTTTTGTACTTCCTGGATGCATGGCGAACCTTGAACTATGGGACTCTGTCATGATGTCTCTTTTTAATTCATTGTCGTCTGGGACACACATTCTGTCCTTGAAACGAATCAATCCGTCGGCAGAGGTCTAAAATTCTGAGTTCACTCCCTGTTCTGCATCCTTCTTGCGGTTTACTAGGGCGGGGTCGATTGACTGGGCTTCCTTTATTCTTTGGATTAACTCGGGTTGGACTGCTAGGTGGCTCAAACATGTGGCCCTCTTCAGATCTCGCAGTCGAACCTGCTGCGTAGCCCCAATGGACCTGCATTCTGAAACCATCAGATGGGCTAGGGTGCCTGCACTCTTCCTGCTGAGGGCATCAGCTACTACGTTGCCCTTACCTGGATGGTATAGGATGTCACAATCATAGTCCTTGAGGAGTTCCATCCACCTTCTCTGACGCATGTTGAGATCCTTCTGAGTGAAGATGTGCTTCAAGCTCTTATGATCGGTGTAGATCTGAAAGGTCTCTCCATACAAATAATGGCGCCAGATTTTCAAGGCGTGTATGATTGCGGCAAGCTCCAAGTCATCGGTAGGATAGTTCTTCTCATGATTCTTTAGCTGTCTAGACCCATATGCTATAACCTTTCCATGCTGCATCAGGACACAACCCAGGCCCAGATAGGAGGCATCACTATAAACTGTATACCCTCCTGATCCACTCGGTAGAGCCAGCACGGGTGCAGTAGTCAGTCGCTTCTTCAATTCTGAAAAACTCCTTTCGCAGTTCTCATTCCAATCAAACTTTGCATTCTTCTTTGTGAGTCGGGTTAGAGGGGTCGCTAGACTGGAGAACCCTTCGACAAACCGGCGGTAATAACCCGCCATCCCTAGGAAACTGCGAATTTCCTTAACTGTTGTCAGCCTTTCCCAACCAAGTACCGCTTCAACCTTTTCGGGGTTCACCGATACCCCTTCCTTTGATATAACATGTCCTAGGAAGGCGGTTTGCTCGAGCCAAAATCCACACTTGCTCAACTTTGTATACAACTTCTTTTCCCTGAGTACCTGGAGGACTTGGGCAAGATGATGAGCATGTTCTTCTCTACTTTTTGAGTAGACTAAGATATCATCGATGAACACGATGACAAATTTATCCAAAAACTCTCTGAAGATTCTGTTCATTAGATCCAGAAAGATGGCCGGGGCGTTGGTTAGCCCAAACAGCATAACCAGGAACTCATAGTGTCCGTACCTGGTTCGAAATGCCGTCTTGGGGATGTCTTCTGCTCTCACTTTTACCTGATGGTAACCTGATCGTAGATCTATTTTAGAAAAGACCTGTGCACCCTGCAACTGATCGAAAAGGTCATCAATCGGGGGGAGAGGGTACTTGTTTTTAATTGTTACCTTGTTTATCCTTCTATAATCAATACACAGTCTCAACGTTCCATCCCCTTTCTTTGCAAAAGTAACCCCGGCACCCCATGGGGAAATGCTGTGCCTAATGAAGCCACTGTTTTGTAGCTCAGTGATTTGTTTCCTTAGCTCTTCCATCTCGATGCGGCTCATTCGGTAAGGAGCTACCGAGATGGGTTGGGTTCCTGGCTGTAAGTCTATGGTGAACTCGACCTCTCTGTCCCCTGGTAGACCGGGCAGTTCATCCGGGAATACGTCTGGAAAGTCTCAGACCACTGGAATCTCTTGGATACAAACTTCCTTCTTGGGTTTACCTAGTTAGGGAAAATACAATATTAACGCACTGAGAATTAAGAAGAAAAGAATTTGTCATTAGGGAGAATCAGTACCGAATAATTTTATTAACTTGTAAATGGCTCCTCCTTAGGAGGATTAAATACAATCTTTTTATTAAAGCAGTCTATGGTGGCGTGATACGCCGCTAGCCAATCCATTCCTAAGATTACATCAAAATCCCCTGTGTCTAACCCTATCAGGTCTACCCTCAATTTCCTATCTGCTATCTCCACGGCACATGCCCTGTAGACAACCTCTCCTAATAATGTCTCCCCCCCAGCGGTAGATACAAACAATAATGAATCAAGTCTATCAGGTGATACACAAATTTTGGAAGCAAGAACGTGTGAAATAAAAGAATGTGATGCACCAGTATCAAACAAAATATGAGCAATGTGGCCAGAGATAGTATACATACCATGTACCACGTCCGGGTCTGCGTCGACATCCTTCTGGGTAAGGTTGTAAACTCTGCCCTGGATTGGAGGCCTCCCTTGATTCTGGTTCCTAGAGCACTCCCTCGCATAGTGCTGGGCACTGCCGCATATGCGACAGGTGTTGTTGAGGCGGTAGCAGGGTCGGTCCCCATGATCCCTGCTGCAGTACTGGCAGATCTTCCCACGAGCTGCCCCCATAGCCTGAGGAGGGCCCTGAACGGCAGGCCTGGGTCTCTTACTGGGTTGGACAGGCATGGTAGGCGCTGGCCTGCGGAGCGGGGCTGAAGGTCGGGAACTTCCCGCTAGCTGAGGGCGGGTGTCGAAGCTCCTTTCTATGATCTGCGCCTTTGCCAGGACTGCCGAATATGTCTCGAGCTCCATCACCAACAAGTGCTGTCTGATCGCCGGGCGGAGGCCCCACTGGAATTTCCTGCCCTTTCGGCCCTCATCCAACAATGTCTCCGGGGCATGTCGGCCCAGCTCCAGGAACTTGCGGGCATACTCCGACACTGTCATATTACCCTGGACCAATTGAGCAAATTCCATTTCCTTTAAATGTTGGATGTGTTTAGGGAGATACTCCGCATGGAAAGCCGCTAGGAACTGCTCCCAAGTAACTGGTACAGGTAGGGTGGCCCGCTTGAGCTCCCACCAGCGTACCGCTTCCCCTACCAGCATGTAGGAGGCAATGGCAGCCCTCTGCTCAGGAATTACCCCCAAGGTCTCAAAGGCTCTCTCAGTCTCTGCCAGCCAGTATTGGGCCTCTTCGAAAGAGGATCCCCCTGAAAAAGTAGAAGGGTTCAGTCTCCTGTACCTCTCTATGAAACCGGGGTCGATCAAGGAGGGAGCGGGATCCCGAGGTAGAGGGACTGGGACCGGCTGAGGGTGAACTGGGGGACCCTGTGGTGGCGCCTGCTGATGTGGTGGGGCCACTGGAATGTGCGGTGGCGGCACCTGTTGGTACTGTGGCTGTGGTACCGGGTCGTACCGCGGCTGTGGTGCCGGGTGTTACTGTGGAGGAACAGGCTCCTGCCGGGGTGGCTCGGGATTAGCCTGCTGTAACGGGGGCTCAACCTGCGCTAGCGGAGGAGGTCCGGGTAACTCCCTTCTCTCCTCTTGCCTTCGCTGGGCAGCTATGAGAGCTTCCACCATCTCATATAATCTGTCCAAATCCTCCCGAAGCGAATTATCTTGGGCCGCTCGGTTTAGTGGGGGCCTTCCTCTCCTCATTTCTGTGTACCTGCATTTACAAGGAATGGTTGGGTAACGACCAATCGGTGAGTATTTCTTTAAAGGACTATAGTGTAAGGGATGGGTCCGAGGAAATGCGGCTCTGATACCAACTGTAACGGCCCCGGAAATATTAAAATGAAATGGGTATTTAAATATATCAAATGTGGAAGCGAGATCAAAATTTCAGTTAACATCCCTTACACGAAAAACTAAAAACGTACTTAAAATATAAAAGATTAAACTAACTAAGAGAGAAACTCGAAAATAAAACTATGAGTATGACTACAGAGTCTCTAGGCATCCCCTTCGTCGTCCTCCTGCGGAACGGGCTCGGGAACCATGTCTTCCTGATCTGAAATGGTTAAATAAGGAGTGAGCTACACTAGCCCAGTAAGAACATCACGATATCTCACCGTCACGGAGGTAAAGGTGGGTAGAGAAACACAAAAAGACCAATGGAGCATAATTTACAACAAACTCGTTTATTAACATGAAAACCTTTACCATCCACTTACCTCGGTGGAATTTATGAAAACAATATAAGAAAAACAATAACATTATCATAATCATTGAATAATATAAGCTGTAAAACATAACACTTATCACGCCTCTTGTAATTCAATCATTGTACAACATATCCTTTTCTCATTTACCAGCCTACTAGTATCCGTGGGGGTCCATAGGGGTTCCGCTACCCGTTAACCTTTAACATTCATAATCAGTTTCCAGGGCCGTCCCCATACCCCGTCCGGTATGGGCGCCAAAACCATGAACCTCAATACCCCGTCCGGTATGAGGGTGAAACGGGCCGTCCCCATACCCCGTCCGGTATGGGCGCCAAAACCATAAACCTCAATACCCCGTCCGGTATGGGCGCCAAAACCATAAGATCTCCATACCCCGTTCGACATGTGAGACCACAATCCCGGTAGGGTTCCCTACGGACCCGGTCCGTCCACCATCTCCCAGGATATCTAGTCAGGCTGACCCCCATAATACAATTATCAGTCTACACAATCTTTCATTTTCCTTTTCCTCAGTCAGCATCATCAATTCACATACAAACAAGCAAAACAGTAATTCATGCCAAACAGACAACATACAGTATCAGTTTTTCAGTCATTCAACCCATGATTAATAAAAACGTAGTATATGCACACAAATCTGTAAAATGAACACATCAAACCTCATTTTGCATTTAAAGCTGTAAACAGGCCAAATAACAGTAAATCACCAATCACACTAGACTCGGGCTCCATTAGCCACCTTAAGCAATTTCACACATTCGTTAATTCAAGAAATACCGTTTTATTATTTTGAACTTTAATACCGTGATAGGAAATAGGGTGAGGGGTCCTTACTTGTTTTCGGGATCCGAATACGATTCACAGTGCGCCTGCAGGCCGTCCCTAACTTTCCCTAAATTTTTCCCGGGGAACTAAAACACACTAACAGTACCTGCACGTGTTCCAAAAAAAATTACGGAAAATCGAAGCTTACCGGCGGCGGTGCTCTCGGGTGCGACGGCCCTCCGGTGAGGTTCGTGCTTTGGTGATTTGGCTCCGATCAATTGTGCAATGAAGGTTGGGTCTCAGTGATGATAAGCTGCAATGTATATGATTGCCGCTCGAAAATTAAGGACAGCAGAGAGAGAGCTTCTTCTGTGACAGAGATGGCCTGAGCTGCTTGGAGTCGCGCTGAAGAAAATACAGAGATGGGTGATATTTGTGTTTATGTCAATAAGTAGAGGCCAGTAATTGGTTCTGCGAGTATAAGGAAAATAAAGAATGAGAAGAACAATTTGAGGGGATTTTTTTCTAAGTATTTTGCGAAGAGTCCATGGAGAAGATGAGCTCTCTCTCTCTTCTCGGCCTCCTCTCTCTCTCTACGCCCCTTTTGCCTCAAGGATTCCTCCTTTCTCTGTTTTCGAGTTTCGTTCTTTATAGTGGAGCGAAGCTGTTTAGATCAGCATCCCCGCACTGAAGATTCTCCAAAAATCACGAAAACACATCTCTTCCCGCTCGCGACGTGCACGTCCTTCCTTCCTTCTTCTTCTCCCGTTTTCTGCGCCACTACGCTGCTTATAGTGGAGCGAAACTGTTTAGATCAGCATCCTCGCACTGAAGATTCTCCAAAAATCACGAAAACCCATCTCTTCCCGCTCGCGACGTACACGTCTTTGCTTCCTTCTTCTTCTTCCGTTCTCTGCGCCACCATGCTCTTTTCCTTTTTTTGTAGCTGGATAAATAATTAATGAGGTAATTACAAAAATGCCCACGTTCTGGGCATTACAAACTCCATCGGTGCACTTGTGCCTTAGCGAAGCTTGTGTGTGAGTGCGCTATTGTGCGTATACCAAATAATTGGGGCCCTGTCCTGACACATCTGCATGCTCGGACAGTGTCCCTCGCACATTTAGCACACGGTGTGTGCCTATGCTTTAATCTATCTTGGCACATCAATGCCTTCACCACATTGGGTCAAGGCACAAGCCTTTCTAAAATCAATTTATAAATGTACATAAACTAATTCACATCAAAGTGTCAAATAGATAACCAATTAAAAATCATTTAAACACCCACCTACGTCACATAATCTCATATATGTAATTCCTTAACATTTTAACCGTTTTAATCAAGATATAAAATGAATTAAAAGCATTAAAATATTGCTCCCATCCTTACAAAAAATTAAATATGTTTTAGATTCCCAAAAGGAGATAAAAGGGTCTCAGGATTGATGAATAAGACAGTTGTAACAGCAGGTGAACTTTAGTTTTCGAACTACTAAATCCTTCTACATTTAATTTCAAGGAGGAGAAAAGGATACAACTATGAGATGAATGAGTGTTGAGCCTTACCTCTTGGGAGGATAAGATGAACATGTGACAGACCTGAACAAAGTGCATAAGCCGAAAGGAAAGCAGACAAGCACTCGACTCACTCTTGAGCTCTCTCTTTCTCCCTAAAGTTTTTTTTCTTTTCTTTGAATGTGAATAAATGGAAGGAAAGCAAGAGAAGATGGGTTTAAATAGTGAGGAAATAGAACATGGTGATCCATTGGATACCATGCACAAGAGGGTTGCTGTTGATCGGCTAAGTGGCCAATCGTGTATGGTCGGTGTATGTATAGTGGCAACATGGTGCAGTGGAGGGTGAGGGTGGCTTGTCCAAACAATAATCGATCAGTGGGGGAGTGGACAGGACCTATCTGCATATGTATAGGTGCACATGTTCTATCATGCGGGCGAGGGATTTTGTGCACGAGGCATATAATTACCCACGAAGCTTTTCTTGTGAGTTGCGGGTTAGTGGGATTTGAATCTCGCACATTTATTTTCTTGAAATTTTTCTCTTTTATTTCCATTTTTAAATAAACATGCATTTGGTTGTTTAAATACTTTACAAGATAATTAAAATATAACTTTAAAATCTGCAAAATAGAATTAAACATAAAATGATCCAAGATTTGTCAAATAACCAAGGGATGGTTGTCACAAAAATGACCAATTGAGTAAGGAAAACAATTTAATAAAAAGAAAGAGGATTTTTATATGAAAATTTAACAAGAATTGGGATTAAAATTGACAAATAGAAAATATGGAAAGTTAAGAACAAATGGGTGAAATTGTAAGAAAGAAATTTAATTAATCTAACAAGAAATCAATGGGAAAATTAAGGATATAAAAAAAAAAAACAAAAATGGAATTTTTAGAACAAAATTAAATAAAAATAAAAATAAAAGAAAGTGGAAATCAAAAAGGAAAATCACAAGCTAAATAGAAAAGGGGTATCAAATGAAAATTGATGGGAAATTAAGAAATATTCACAAAATTAGAATGAAAATTTAAAATGTATGGGTTTAGAAACAAGTTAACAAGAAAAAAATGTGGCAAAAATGAATGAGAAAATAAGGAAAATAGGAAGTTGGTAAATTTAGCTAAAGTAAAATGGAGAGTTTAGAAATAGAACTAAGGGAAAATGGATGAAATGTGGAAATTTAGACTTAAGTCTAGAATATAGGTTTAGGGTAGTCATAGCTTAAATTGTATTTAAATGAACTCTGGTATCTAAATAGTAGGTAATTAACAAAGTTGCCTAGTTAAATCCTTCTACCCTATTGTATAGAAGGGATATGGTTATGAATACTATGTTGGAACCTCTTAGCACGTGAATGGGATATGTGTCCACTTGGTTTGACTAAGGTGTTCAGCTAAGCTGGTAAGTTGGACCCATGTTGTTCATTTCCCTGAGCAAAAAGGATTAACTAAGCAACTAGACTGATTGAGTGATTCGTACATGTTTTTACGGGTTAAGCTGTATAATGTGATAATTGTCTATGAGCCCATTCACTATGGTATTAGGAGTCCTTTTTGCCCTCCTAAGTCCAGGCTTAAGCAGCAGCGCGTGAAGGTATATAAATAGTGTAACTTAACTAAGATTAATAATCCTGAAATAAAACTGTCAAAAAACGAGTCGAACTCTAAGTTTGTATGCGTGAGTCAGTGATTAATTTGGTTTTGGAATCTAATCTAATTGATATGCTATGTTGTCATGGGATATGGTACGATCTGTTCTACAAATATGGTTCTACAATAATATAAAATATGGATAAATGAAATGGACTAAGGATTGAATTGGTAAGTTATCTGTCTTTTTCCTGTCATTTAAGTATACGTTTTAAAATGGTGATTATATGACTTTATTACGACCTATCTTACTGAGTTTATTAGAACTCACTTAATCCAGCTCCCCCTATAATTAACAAAGATAGTGAGGAACTGATCACTAACTGACCTCTTGAAGTCTATGAGGATCCCATGGATCCACAAACTTTGAGTGCGTGACTAGTCCTGCACTCTGTAGAGTCCATTCGCATAGTGAAAGAAGTGGCCCTTTTTGTATTTTGATATTTTATATTTTGTTACCACTTCTGGTCTTACTTATATATGTGTAATTGGAACTCATATATTTTAGTAAAGAATTTGTAATAATTTTCTCTGCTTCATATAATTTTTATCATGCACTCGTAATCTGGCACCCTTATGCCTTAATCAGCATTTGGGATGTCACACTACCAATGCATGTTACAAGTGTGGGAATACAGACCATTTTATTAAGAACTGTCCCCACAATTAGGGAAGACCAGTTACTAGGGGACGAGTGTACCAGCTGACTGAGCCGGATGCTTAGGCTATACCAGCTATTATTTAGGGTACGCTCTCTATATCTGATACTTTTGTTCATGCTTTGATTGACTCTGGTGCAACTCATTCATTTTTCTCTGTGAAATTTGCTAAGTGTCTGCCTATTAAGCCTTTTTCCTTATATAGTACCCTTATTGTAGAAACCCCTGCTAAGAATATTATGTTATCCAACTTAGTTTATAAGTCTTGTAGTGTTAAGATAGCTAATAGAGAACTAACTGTAGACTTCTTACTATTAGACTCTTAGGATTTGATGTAAGCTTGGACATAGATTGGTTAATAGCCTTTCATGCCAACCTAGACTGCTTTCAAAAAACAGTTACGTTTCACCCTCCCAATGATAAGCCTTAATCATTGTAAACATCTTTTGTAATGGATCACATGATATTAATAATAAAAATATTTTAGTTTGTTTAATGTTTTCCTTATATTGTATTTAAAATCAATGATTTGGTAACTCTAACACTCTAGAATAAAATTTTCTTGAAAATAGGAGAAGTGAATCCCAAACCAAGTATTCACGCCATCTTGGTTATGAAGGACTTTCTAGATGTGTTTCCTAATGACCTCCTAAGTATGCCTCCAGAAACAGAAGTAGAATTTTCCATTGACCTATTGTTAAGTACTGCCCCTATTTCCTAGGCTCCCTACTGAATGGGTTATACTGATTACAAGAATTGGGTAATCAATTGCAAAAGTTTCAGAATAAGGGTTTTATCTGATGGAATACTTCTCCATAGGGTGCTCCAATGTTATTTGTCAAAGAGAAAGATGACACTTTCCGATTGTGCATTGAATATAAAGATCTTAATAGGTTTACTATCAATAACAAATACCCTCTATTCAAGATTGATGATTTACTTGACTAGTTATAGGGTTCCTCTGTATTCTCTAAGATTGACCTACAATCCATTTATCATCAAGTTCAGATCAAAACTAAAGACATCCCCAAGACGGTCTTCCAATCCAGATATTGGCAATATGCATTCATTGTTATGCCGTTTAGACTTACTAATGCTCCTGCAGTCTTTATAGGCCTTATGAATAGGTTTTTTCAACCAGTACTAGACAAATATATTATGGTCTTCATTGATGACATACTTGTGTACTCTAAAAGTCTGGCCAAGCATGCTGAACATCTGACACAAGTCCTCCAGACTCTTCAACAGAACAAGCTATACACCAAATTTAATAAGTGTAAGTTCTTACTTGATAGAGTTATTTTCCTTGGACATGTTATATCTAGTGAGGATATTGTTGTCTATCCCTCTAAGATTAAAGCAGTGCTTAGTTGGAACTAGCCAACTAATGTGTCAGAAATTAGATGCCTTATGGGCCTTATAGGCTATTATTGTCGATTCATAGAAGACTTTTCTAGTATTGTTACCTCACTTACTTGGCTCATCTGAAAAGAGACCAAATTTGTATGAGATTCCAAATGTGAAGACAATTTTCAGGAATTAAAACATAAGTTAACCACAACACCTATGTTGACTATTCCTGATGACTCTGGGGGTTTTATTATGTACTGTGATGAATCTCATCTTGGCTTAAGTTGTGTTTTAATGCAGCACGATAGGGTTATGGCATATGGTTCCAGGTAATTGAGGCCACATGAGCATAATTATCCTCTCCACAACCTAGTGCCAACAGATATTGTCTTCACCTTAAAGATCTAGTGACACTACCTTTATGGTGAAACTTTTGAGATCTTCATAGATCATAAGAGTCTGAAATATTTGTTTACATAGAAAGAATTAAACATGACACAAAGACATTAGTTAGATCTACTGAAGGACTACGACTGTAAGATCTCTTACCACCCAGAAAAAAGTTATGTTGTAGCGATGCCTTCAGTCTGAAGAGTACTTGCTTTGTTTGCCAACTAATGATAACTGAATGGAGTATGCTCAGTACTGTACAAAGTATATCATTGGATAGTACTAAACATAATGCCTATATTTCCCACTTCAAGCGCAAGCTACTTTCATCCATAAAATCCAGGGTGCTTAATCTAGGGATCTTCAAATATTGAAATAAAAAGAATCTCTTTTTTTAAATGTTAAGTCTAATTTTTGGGTTTCTGATGACTACATCCCCCCATTCAGAAACTGCACATGGGTACTAGATGACCATGAGCTTAGGTAGCAAATCTTTAAATAAGCTTATTCTTCAAGACTAGTTATTCATCCTAGTAGCACCAAAATGTATCATGACCTAAAATCCTGTTTTTAGTGGTCATATATGAAGAAGGATGTCCTTACCTTTATATCTCGATGCCTCATTTATCAACAAGTGAAATCAGAACATCAGAGTCCTAGAGGTTTACTTCTGCCTCTCCATATTCTAAAGTGAAAGTGGGAGCATGTAATGTGGACTTTATTTCAAGCCTCCCTCGAACTAGTCATGAACATAGTGCTGCCTTGGTTATTGTTGACAGGTTGACGAAATTAGCTCATTTCTGTATGATGCCCACTGATTCCCTTAATTGATTAGCTGAGTTGTTCATTTAAGAGATTGTTCATCTCAACAACATTGTAGTCTCTATAATGTCTTACTAAGACTCTTGGTTTATCTTTAGATTCTGGACTAATTTCTAGGACACTCTTGGCACCAGCCTCTCTTTCAGTATTGTCTATCACCCATATATAGATGGGCAATCTGAAATAATAATAAAAACATTGGAGAACATCCTTAAAGCTTGTGTTATGGATTTTAGAGGTAGTGGGGTAGAAACTTGCCCTTAACGGACTTTGCCTACAACAATAATTTTTGCTTCAGCCTTGGAATGAAACCTTATGAGGATTTGTACAGCAAACCATGTTGCTCTTTTACCAGTTGGGACGAAGTTGGGAAGAAACATCGTTAGGGATCTGACATAGTCTAGGAGACCATTACTAAGGTTTCTCTTATCCAGCATAATCTTCTCACTGTCCAGGGCCAGTGGAAGAGTTATTATTGATAAAAGGAGGAGAGATCTTGAGTTCACTATTGTTAA
The DNA here is from genome assembly GCF_054855325.1 of Carica papaya. Lineage (NCBI taxonomy): Eukaryota > Viridiplantae > Streptophyta > Magnoliopsida > Brassicales > Caricaceae > Carica > Carica papaya. The sequence continues at coordinate 22,350,254 of NC_142314.1, read as the reverse complement.
CCATGTGTTCCTCAAAGTTTCTCCTATCAGGGGAACTTTGAAATTTAGGAGACAAGGGAAACTAACCCCAGATTCATTGGGTCTTTTTAGATTTTAGAACGGGTTGACATTATTTCCTCTCGCCTTGCCTTTCTAGATTTTAGAAAGGGTTGACATTATTTCTCTCGCCTTGCCCTTCTACCACAGTTTTCCAATATCCATGACATCTTCCATTTTTCTATGCTTCGAAAATATCACCATGATCCCTCACATGTCATTTCAAATGAGCCCCTTTCACTATAATTTGATTTGACCTATGAAGAGTATCATGTTCACATCCTCGACTGATAGGTTAGTATACTCTATTCTAGAAAGATTCCCATGGTCAAGGTACTTTGACGGCATCACTTTTCAAATTTGTGGATAAATTTTTGTGAAGGGGGAAGATATAATATATAAATGGATGGAAATATGAATTTTCATTTAATAAAATTCCAATGTATTTTCCATATTAATTTCTTGCAAATTATTTAAACTTTCTTGTCTTTTTTTCTTTTACTTTGAATTTATTTGGAATTAGAAGAGGACTTAAAACTTACACACACCACCCACGTGAATTTGATAGAAAAATCTACCACCCGTGAGCAACCCTAGTGTCCGATATACTGCACATATGCAAACTTTCATACGTGGGTTGCGCCCAAACACAACATGCCTACAATGTTGATAAACAATCCTACAAAATATTTCTTGTACACACATTCATATGCGTGCGGACACGATGAGGGAAAACCCCCAACCTTTTTGGCAAAGACTAGGGGGATGAAAATCCCCTAGACTGCAGGTTCCCAACCTTGCGGATCCCTTCGCCCGCAGACATGCCCGTGGGATACGCAGCATCCCCCTTCACTGTTTTCTCGATAGGACACCACTTATGCCAAAGTCCCATGCTGGTCGCGAGGTCGTTCTTTTCCAGGCCAGATGTCAGCCAAAAAGGCCTCCCCCTACAGGGCATATCAGCCACCCAAAGACATCAATGGCTCAAATCAGAAGCATAAAAAACGAAGCATAATTGGTTTTTTATAAACTAACTGTACACTGCTTCCTTCTTCATTTCTTCATTCAATTAAGAGAGCAAAGCAATAGAGTCTGAGAGAGAGAAAAAAAGAGTGATACAGAACCCAATATCAACTAACGTGATAAAAAATCTCGTATAATGATGTGAAACTCGAGATAAAAAAATGTAATCCAAAACCCCACATATATCATTAGGAAACAGAAACTCAAAACCCTAAATAAACTCTCCCTACTTGACCCACACTCAATAAGGGAGTGAAAACCAAGGTAATAGGGATGATCGAAAGCCATAAGGAAAACCTTGATAAGTCATAATTAATTCAAACAAGAGATTAATTGTAACACTTGAAAACCTTTGTGCTTAAATTGTAATTTAAGAACATCTATTTGTTTGGGCCCTAAGGCCGCTTAAACTCTTTAAATATTTTGTGATTTTAATTTTTGGATAAATATTATATTTCATATTTTTAATTCATATTTTTAATTTATTTAAATAAGTCTTAAAATTTATCATTTTATTTCGTCGTAGAAAAAAATATATTTTTGTTGTTATTATTTAAAAATAAATTTTCAGGAAAAAAAGACAGTGAAAAGGTAGAAATCCCACAGAAAAACGCATGCAAGAAGGGTCCCGCTCGCGTGGGCATCGCACACCACACGTGCATGCACATGTGCGCATCCCATCGCGCACAGACGGCCGCTATCCTCGAGCATCCCATCACGTGCAAACGGGTGCGACTCCGTGCACCTTGTGCTTGTGTCATCTGCGCAATAGGCCTCCACGCAAGGGCCTACACGTAGTAGGCCTGTGCGCAGCACCCTGTGTGTTGTAGGTCCTACGTGCGGTTGACTGAGGCAGCGTGCTGCTACCTCAAGCAGTGCGTGTCGCCCCCTTGGGCACCATGTGCTGCCTTGGGTGGTGTGCACTACCAGTTGGGTGGCAAGTTGCTGTCGGCTTGGGCAGTGTGGCACTGTCGCTTGAGCGATGTGCTGCCATCATTTGGGTGGTGTGCCCCCATTTTTTGCACCAATGTCACATCATATCGTCAGTCCGTCAGTCACATCTGTTAGTCGTCACATCACTTCTTTTCCCATTGATTGTCTCTCTCCTCACCAAATTTTTCATCTTTGCGCAAATCTGACAGTCCCCATTTTCTATAAATAGGGATCCTCCCTTCACCATTTTCTCATCACTTCCATACTCCAAGAGCTTAGAGAGAGAGGAAGTGATTTAGAGAGAGAGGGAAAGGAGAAGAAGAAAAAAAGATATAGGAAACTTCAAGGTTTCGGTGAGAAATTTAATATTTACTTTTAAACATCTTAAGGAGCATTTCTAGAGCAAAATTATGAAGTTTGAATTTATGATTAGCATGATTAAGTTTAAATGTCTAAACGAAGTAAATTTTGCTTGATAATGCATGTTTTATGATCATATATGAACTTGTTAATTTGCATGTGATTTAAATGATTTAATGCTTGAAATCAATGCTGATATGTGAAAAGTGATTAAACATGAAATGGTGCATAGACATGAGAAACATGTATCTATATTGGCATGTATAATTCATAAAGTATTTCGTTAGACTTTTTATCTCGAGGAGTTCCTATTTTTCCTCCCCTATCTAGTCTGAAAAGACGTGAAAGGATAGCTTTCTCTGGATGACGATGTACCTTCTAATGAGAGTGGTGACGTGATATTACTGCAGGGGTCACCCTTGGTGAAGTACGGTCATGGCCTTAGTTTTACTGATATGACCATTGTGGTTAGCATGGCCGTGGTCATAGATTGTGTCATGGTTTGGCAAGCCACAAATGTGCTGTTGGTTTGGCAAGTCGCAAATGTGTTGTTGGCTTTGTAAGCCGCAAATTACTATTATAACTGAACTGGTCATTCCACATGGGTAGTTAAAAATCCGTACTGCCCTTAGTAGATGAAAGTCGGAACAACTTTGCGAAGAATGACATGAAAAATTGTGCATATCATGATTTATTTAATTTTATCTGTTATAAGGATGATTGATTTGATTGATATAATCATGACATGATGGATTTGATGTTTTCTTTAATAAACAAATTGTTTTCATAATTTAAGAAAAGACCCTGACATGTCTCCTGATGGTAAGTGTTGATAACATAATTATTCACTTTTCAGATTTTATGATGTTATTTAAATACTATTTTTTTACTGAATATATGAAACTCACTCATTTCCATGTCCCCCTCTAGATGAGGTAGATAATGAAGAACCGATTGCTAACCTACCCCTTGAAGTCTTTGAGGATCTCCTGGATCCATATGTTAGAATAAAAATTCTTTTCAAATCCATAGATCTATAAAAATTAAACATACATTCTCATACTGAATTAATGAGAAATATAAATGGAAGCGTACTTGGATCTATTGCAGAAGAATTGTTTGCGTCCAGTAGTAGGTTCTTCCAAATCAACACGAGGCCTTGAAACTAGTTTTTTCTGTTGACGGAATTTCAGAAAAATAAAATGACAACCTTGTGATTCGGGAACCATAACCGCCTTTTATATTGAAAAACATTTATAATTCCTATTTCACCTATCATAAAATGAGAATATTACAAAAATAATATTTGCACATTACAAGCCCATACTTAAACCCGATGCATTAAGGCCCAATGTTGTTAATCATATTTGATCACTTTTAAGAGCACATTAAATTGATAGCCCACACGTTATAAAAAATCCAACAATCTCCCACTTGGGCTTTATGTGACACCTTAACTATGCATTAAATAACCGTAGGAATACTCAAAACTATGCCATCAATACCTGAATACATCACCAAACAATCTCCCCCATCGATCATAAAGACATAGGATCAAAGCGGCCTTCACTACAATTAACATAGCTAAACCCATCAATGGTCACGTATATCAGCATAATCGAATGACATTGATCAAACATGGATGTGCAGCATGGAAATTACATGCTATGTGATCTAAGCATTCCTACTTCCAACAGGTCCTGCCTTAACTTTAGTGCGATCAACTGTAAGAAAATTCAGAGATAATATATATAAACAAAATCAAAACACAAAAAATTGAATGAAACCATATATATACAAAAACAAAACCAATGTACAAATTTTATGACAAGTTTTATAAAATAAACGCAACTATGGTATAAGACTCCCACTGAAATTACACATCATTGAGGGATACAACACCCATATGAGCAGTGTGCTCAAGAAAGACCTTTAGTGGTAATCCCTTAGCGAACGGATCCACAATCATGGAGTTTGTTCCAATGTGCTCTATCGATATCTAATTACTTTGAACTCTTTCTTTAATAACGAGAAACTTGATATCTATATCCTTTGACTTTATCGAACGCCTGTTGTTGTTGGAATACGTAACTGCAGATTTATTATCACAAAATAACTTTAATGGTCTTTCTATGCCATCAATAATACATAGCCCAGTGACAAAAGTTTACAGCCATATTCTATGATTGGATGCCTCATAACAAGCTACAAACTCTGCTGCCATAGTAGAAGAGGCTACAAGTGTTTGTTTAACACTCTTCTAGGAAATAACTCACCAAGCAAGCAAGTAAATATAGCCTGATGTAGATTTTCTACTGTTTTGACATCTGCTGAAATCAGAATCAAAATAACCCATATCTCCAATTGATCTGACCTCCTGTATATGAGCATATAACCTTTTATTCAGTGTAGATACCGCATGACACGTTTGGTTGTTTTTCAGTGATCCATACCTAGATTGCGTAAATATCTACCTAACATTCCAACAATGTACACAATATCTGCACGTGTACGAACCTATGCGTACATAAGACTCCCTACAGCAGAAGCATAAGGAATCTTTTATATCTCCGTAGTCTTAAAATCATTCTTGGGGTATTGACTTAAAGTAAACTTATCTCCTTTAAATATAGGAGAGTCACCTAGTTTACAATCCTCCACACCAAACCTTTTAAGAACTTTTTTGATATAGCTCTTTTGTGATAATCTAAGAATACCCCGAGAGCGATCCCAATGTATCTGGATCCCTAATATAAAAGAAGGGTCCTTAAGATCTTTCATCTCAAATTTCTTTGTCAGAAATCTCTTGGTTTCTTGCAATAAACCTATATCACTACTAGCAAGTAGTATGTCATCGACGTATAAAACTATAAAAATATACTTACTCCCACTAAACTTGTGGTATACACAATCTTCCACTAAATTTATCTCAAAACCAAATGAGATGATAACTTAATAAAATTTGTGATACCATTGATGGGAAGCCTACTTAAGTGCATAGATTGATTTCTTTAGTTTGCAAACCATTTGTTGTGCATCTCCAGATACAATGTTTTCTAATTGCACCATACAAATCATCTCATCAATATCACCATTGAGAAATATTGTCTTAACATCCATCTGATGTAACTCAAGATCAAAATATGTCACTAAAGCCATTATAGCCCTAAAAGAGTCTTTCAACAAAACCAAAGAGAAAGTCTCTTTATAATAGATGTCTTCTTTCTGTGTAAAGCCCTTAGCAACAAGAAGAACCTTGTATCTCTCCACATTACCTTTTGAATCCCTTTTGGTCTTAAATATCCATTTGCAACCAATAGGTTTCACATCCTTAGGCAATGGGACAAGATTCCAAATGTTGTTATCCTTCATGGACTTTATCTCTTCATTCATGATATCAATCCACTTTTGAGAGTTAGAACTTTCTATCGCTTGACGAAAGTTGATAGGATCATCTTCCACTATGCCAGTGTCAAACTCATGTTCTTAAAGATATAAAATATAATTATCTGGAATTGTACTTCACCTCTCTCTAGTGGATCTCCTTAATTGCATAGGTTCTTGAGGGTGTGAAAATTGTGCTTCAAGAATAGTTTTCTAAACAGGAACAGGAGATACTATGACATTGTCTTCATCTGGAGTTGCTTCTTGAACAATGTTAGGTATTATAATTTGATCCTGATCATTGTCAAGAGTAACTGAGGGAATTAGAATATCGACACATTCTTTTCCAAAAACAAGGTCTTGAACTCTTTCTCCCCCCACAAACTCAACATCCTCAAAGAACTGAGCATTTTTCGTCTAAAAAATTATCTTAATAGTGAGATCATAAAACTTGTAACTCCTAGATCGTACAGAATAACTAAAAAAATAGCAACTAACAGTCCTGGGGACTAGTTTCTTTTCCTGTGGCCTATAAGGCCTAGCCTAAGCTGGACATCCCAAATGTGCAAATGTTTCAAAGTAGGCTTCTTGTCCATCCAAGCTTATAAGAAGTCTTTGTAGTTGTTTTAGTTGGAACTTTGTTGAGTAAATATGTTACGGTCTTTAGTGCTTCTCCCAAGAGTGATTCGGGTAAGGTAGAGTGACTAATCATACTTCTCACCATATTCTTAAGTATTTTATTTTGCCCTTCAACAACATCATTCATGTTAAGAGAACCTAACATGGTGTACTGTGGGATGATACTGCATTCTTCTAAGAATCAAGCAAACAGCCCTGGATATTGTTCACCTGATCCGTCAAATCTATCATAGTTTTCATCACCATGGTCAGATCTAAAGCCTTAATCTTTTTGTTAAGTTGGTTCTCAACTTTTGCTTTAAAAACTCTTGAACACATCCAAGGATTGGGACTTCTCATGAATGAGATATAGGTAGTTGTATCTTGAATAATTATTTATGAACATTATGAAATATTGTTGATCATTCTAAGAAGCTGTGGGGAATGGTCCACAAATATTTGTATAAATGAGTTCTAATACGTTCATAGCCCTGTTGGCACCTAATCTCTTAATGTTTGTCTGTTTTTTCTTGATACAATGACATATCTGTCAAAATTTATAAAATCAAGGGGATCTAGAATTCCTTCTAACATAAGTTTCTCAATTCTCCTATGAGAGATGTGACCTAATCTCTTGTGCCATAATGAAGCGGAATTCTATTTGGTTAATTTTCTCTTTATACCTCTTGTACCAACATGCAAGGATTCATTATAAGAAGCAATTGTATCAAGAAAATAAAGATTATCATGCGTTGATAAAGAACCAGAATCAACCAGATTTGAATTAAGAAAAAGACTAAATTTTTTATTTTCAAATGAACATGATAACTAAATTTGTTCAATACAAAAACAAAAATCATATTCCGTCTAACTGATGGCACAATAAAAGTCTCTTCTAAATTCAAATAAAATTCACTCCTTAAAAACAATCTAAATTTGCCAATTTCTTCCACTTCGATTGGTTTACGATCGACCACATAAATGAATCTGGCACCATCACTTGGCTTGCAATAATGGAGGCAACCCTGCATAGACACACTGATGTGAGTAGGTACAGAAGTTAAATTAATCTCAAAACAAACAAAATTAAGAATCATACCTTTCTTTGCACGCCACGTATGATAGTTAGCACATTGTTTCTTCTAGTGTCCCGGAGCTTTACAGAAGAAACAAACATTTTTGGTCTGAACCTTCTGTTGCTTCTTCTGTTGTACTGGAATCACAACAGATTTATTTGTTTTCTTTTTCTTATTCTTCTTGTCCTTTGAGATAATTACGAAATGAGCAATCTTTGTGCGTTTCTACCACTTCGCGCGTCCTGGTTGGTCGGGGCTGCTGACCGAGCAGCTAACGTGGCGTAACTTTTTAAATTATGTTTTGATCCCTGTTTTCTGATTTTTCTTTTAAAAATACCCCCATAACCCAAATTTTCACCTATTTTTCCTAAAATTATTTTCAATTAAATCCTCAATTATTTTTTCACCATTATTATTATTATTATTACTATTATTTTTATTTTATCAAATTCAAATAAATTAAATTCAATTCAATTCAATTAACACGTATTTATATTTATATAGAAATAATAAAAATAAAATAAAATAAAAATAATAAAAAATAATTGGGTGTTACGAATTTAAACTTTTAAAATAAACATTTCATTTATAATTTAATGATTGTACTGTTTTTAGTAGTCATTCTAATCCTCTTATGAATAGGGGCTTGTGTGGTCTCAAAATTTCTGCTTTGAGAAGGCAAATTTATAAGTAGGTCTGAGTTGATGCATGCCTGATTCTAGCAGCATCTCTTATGGTTTCTCCATTTTGATTTTGTTTCGTGCTCTTAATTTATTGTTGGGCTTTTCCAGCTTCATGATTAGCTTGACAGCCACCCCTTCTAATGTGCGCCGCAAAGACATATATCTCTTCTTCTTCCCTCTCTCCTCACGTCATTTGTTTCACTATGCGCGTACCTCACCTTTTATTCTAGTTCTAATATCAAGCAAAATGTCCCGACACCTCAACTCATGCCCATACGAATGGATTGCCCGTCGTACCTTGAGTTTTGCATGCATATGTGACATCTCAATTATGTGCTTTCTGATGTTTTTATTTTTCTTATACCTCATGGAAATAAGAGTCGACAAAGTTGTACATGCATTGGCCTTATCACTTCTGGCAAAATGTTGTTCTAGAGAATGAAGGAAATCTCTAGCTATTGTGATCTCATCGGACATAGTACCCCGAAAAACCTTTAGAATGGCATTTTCCATAATCAACATACTCATATGGTTTGACCGATTTCATCTTTGAAACTCCTTTTTTTTTCTCAAGGGTACTGTCAGGAGTAATTGGATCGGGTTGATCAACCCGTAAAGTCCAATCCAAATTCATAACTCCAAGGACAAGTCAAACACTATTCTTCCATTGCTTAAAGTTTGTGTCATTCAACATTGGGATGGAATTAACATTCATGATGATACTTCTAATAGAAAATGAAGCTAAACAGAGAACATACAGAAAAGAAAAATTAATTATATACTTACATAAAACTATAAATCATAAAATTTAATAATGATTTTTAAATAAAGGTATATTCCCATCTCAAGATACCGAGCACTCCATTAATACTCTATCTTTGGATAGAATATTAACTTGTAAGTGGTAGTACCCTGTAATAATAATTAAATATAGACAGTAGAAAGAAATCAAACAATAAACCTTCTTTTGGCCTGATTTAAAGTTCACATGTTATACTGAATAACTGTCGCGTATTCATTATCACAAAAATAAAATGCAAATATTAACCTTCCTTTGGGTCGATTAACATTCACATAAATTACAATCATACACTATTTACATTATGAAATAAATAAATTATCCACAAGAGATGTCACTGACATATTGTGTAAATTAATTTATTTCAATATGTATATGCTCATACCAATATTAAAATTCAAAATTAAAATCAAATTTAAATTGAATTAAGAAGAAAATCAACCACAAAATAACCAAAAATACACTATAAAAAAGTTTTTTTTGTCAAAAGCTGACTGTTGACCAGTCAACCATTGACCGTTGACAAATCAACTAGTTGACAGGGTTGGGTCAACACCCATAGGGTCGGGCTGAGTTGGGTCTGGTCGCCTGGGTTTTAGCCCAATCGAATGGGCCTTTTCCTTTAAATTAAAATAATAAAAATAAAACCCGAATAGCCTAAAACTTTCCTTTTTCCTTTTATTTTCTTCTTCTTCTTCCTCATGCAGCTTGTAACAGCTAGAAATTTCTAGCTGTTATGCACTAAACTCGGCAGTCGACGGTTGTGTAACCACTAGGGTTTCTTCCTCATGTAGTGGCGGTTGGCCGCTGCTCTTCCTTTCTTTTTTTTTTTTTGCTTTTTATATATATATATATCCTTAATATACATATATATACATAGATAATACTAAGCTTCTACATATATACACATATATATTCATTTAATTTTTTGCATATATATATCTCTAATATGCATACATATATTTCTAATCCTTATATATATACAGATATATATTTATTTTGCATATATTTCTGCACATATATATATATATGAATTCAGGTAAAATAAAATAAAATCTTACATCCAAAATTTTGAATCCAAAATCTAAAATTACAAAAAAAAACTTTCTCAAACATCCAATACGAGAAATGCTTTAATACCATTTGTTCGAATAAAAATTCTTTTCAAATATATAGATCTATAAAAATTAAACATACATTCTTGCACTGAATTAATGAAAAATATAAACGGAAGCGTACTTTGATCCATTGCAGAAGAATTGTTCGTGTCCGATGGTAAGTTCTTCCGAATCAACAAGGAGCCTTGAAACTAGTTTTTTCTAGTGACGGAATTTCAAAAAACTAAAATGACAACTTTGTGATTTGAGGGCCATAACTGTCTTTTATATCAACAAATATTTGCAGTTCTCATTTCACCCATCATAAAATAAAAATATTATAAAAATGGTATATGCAGATTACAAGCCCATACTTAAACTAGATGCATTAAGGCCCAATATTGTTTAGTCATATTTGATCACTTTTAAAGGAGCTCATTAAATTGATAACCTGATATGCATACCAAGTTCCACATTAAGCCTACTTGTTAGAAAAAATCCAACATCATAAACTTTGAGTGCATGACTTGTCCCACACTCTGATAAGTCCTTTTAGATAGTGAAAGAAGTGGCCCTTTTTGTTTTTTGATATTTTATATTTTTTTGCCACGTCTGCCCTCAGTTATATGTGCAATTAGAACTCATATATTTTGTAAGGAATTTGTAACAAATTGCTCCGCTGCATACAATTAACTACTGTGCACTCGTAATATGTTTCTATATTTGACACCCTTATGTCTTAACTAGCATTTAAGATGTAACATTGATGAAAATATCATAAGTTACCTTGATAAGTATACATCAATTTTCCACTCAATAAAAAGGTTGAAGCCAGATTCCTAAAGAGCAACTTAACCAATGGCTAACCAAAGCTAAAAGCTTAATTTTATTAATCTCAATTTTTCCATTATTACAACTAGGAATTGATAATCTATTTATAGTGTAAGCCATGTGAATAATAAGAAAAAATAATCTCCTAAATTAATAGCAAAATTATATAGGAAAATAAATATAAAATGGAATAGGAAACTCACAACGATTAAAAGGATTGCTTTCTAAAATATGACAAATATGATCTCCCTTTTCAATTAGAGAATATCTTAATTAATTACAGAGATGATTAAGGGAAGAATTAAGGAAGATTATGATCAGTTTGGGAAAGGATTAATTGCTCCTATAATCTCCCAAAATCCATGAGATTCAATCTCTCATTAAGGCATGAGATTTGTTTTCCTCTTTCTCTTGATTTCCTATGCAATTTAGGAAGGAAATTCACTTCTTGGTTAATTCTCCCTTTAAGAAGAAATTTTTTCCCTTTCCTTGCCACATCATCCCCTTGCTCTTCAAAAAAGATTCGTCCTCGAATCAGACACTTCTTATGTTATAATTTTTAACTCTGCTTTCTTTGAAAAAATGTCATCGGATGGGACTTGTATAAGGTCATTGAAAATTTGCAAGGAATGGTTAATAACAAAAATAACACTCCCTAACATGTTTCAATCTTGTGTTTCACTCATTCTCCTTCCTTTAAGTTGAATGTCAAAATTGAATTCTTCTGGAATCAAGGTAATCAAGCTTTATTTAGGAACTTCAAAGAATCCTAAGAAAGACAATGGTGAACAATTCTAGAAGTAGCAAGTTCAAACACACAAATGAAAATGATGTGTGTTTTATGTATGACACTAAGTAACCAAAAGGCAAATTAGCTACTTAAAGATGTAATGGAACAAAAATACAATAAAAAAAAGAAACTTAGACTACAAGAAAGACAATATGAATATGAATTTTTTTTTTGTTTATGTTTCTTTTTATATGTGAGAAAGGATACAATGTATGTTTTTTTAATATGAAGAATAAAAAAGGATGGAAGATAGTAAGAGTTATCTTGAGCCTAAGCTCTGATACCAAATGATGAAAGATAGTAAGATTTATCCTGGGTCCAGGATCAACTAACATGATCAACAATCCCGTATAATGATGCAGAATCAGATATCAAAACATGCAATCCAAAACCCCACATATAATATTAGCAACTAGAAACTCAAAACCCTAAATAAACCCTCCTTGCTTGATCCACACTCAATAAAGGAGTGAAAACAAAGTAATAGGGATAATCGAATTAATTAGAATGCCATAAGGAAAACCTTGATAAGTTAAAATTAATTCAATGAAGAGATTGATGAAAATGCCATAAGTTACCTTGATAAGTAGACATCAATTTCCCACTAAATAAGAAGGTTGAAGACACCTCCCTAAGGAGTAACTAAGCCAACAACTAACCAAAACTAAAAGCTTAATTTTATTTATCTCAATTTTTTATTATTACAACTAGGAATTGATGACCTATTTATAGTGTAGGCCATGTGAATAATAAGTAAAAATAATCTCCTAAATTAATGAAAAAGTTACATAGAAAATAAATATAAAATAGAATAGGAAACTTGCAACAATTAAAAGGATTGTTTTCTAAAATATGATAGATATGATCTCCCTTTTCAACTAGAAAATATCTTAATTAATTATGGAGATGATTGAGGGAAGAATTAAGGAAGATTATGATCAGTTTGGGAAAGGATTAATTGCTGTTATAATCTCCCAAAATCCATGAGATTCAATCTCCCATTAAGGTATGAGATTTATTTTCCTCTTTCTTTTGATTTCCTATGCAGTTTAGGAAGAAAATTTACTCATTGGCTGATTCTCCCTTTAAGAAGAAATTATTTTCCCTTTCCTTGCTCACATCATTTCATTTTTCTTCAAAAATGATTTGTCCTCAAATCAGACATTTCTTATGTCACGGTTTCACCAACTCTGCTTTCTTTGAGAAAATGTCATCGGATGGGACTTGTACAAGGTCTTTGAAAATCTGCAAGAAATGGTTAATAACAAAAATAACACTCCCTCACGTGTTGCACTCTTGTGTTTCACTCACTCTCCTTCCTTTAAGTTGAATGTGAAAATTGAATTCTTCTTGAATCAAGGTAATCAAGTTTTTTTTAGGAACTTCAAAGAATCCTAAGGAAGATATGGTGAACAATTCCAGAAGTAGCAAGTTCAAACATGCGAATGAAGATAATGTGCATTTTATACATGACACTAAGTAACCAGGATGCAAATTAGTTGCTTAAAGATGTAATAGAACAAAAACACAATTAAAATAAGAAACTTAAAGTGCAAGAAAAGCAATACAAGTATGAATGTTTTTTGCTTTAATTTTTTTTTATTCGTGAGAAAGGGTACAATGTATGTTTTTTTAATATAAAGAATTAAAAAAGATGCAATTGAGTCTAAGCTCTGATACCAAATGATGTGGAACTCATGATCAACTAACATGATCAAAAACCCTGTATAATGATGTGAAACCCAAGACTAAAACATGCAATCCAAAACCCCACATATAATATTAGTAACTAGAAACTGAAAATCCTATATAAACCCTTCCTACTTGACCCACACTCAATAAAGGAGTGAAAACAAGGTAATAGGGATAATCGAATTAATTAGAATGCCATAAGGAAAACCTTGATAAGCTAAAATTAATTCAAGAAAGAGATTAATGAAAACACCACAAGTTACCTTGATAAGTAGACATCAATCCCCCACTTAATAAGAAGGTTGAAGACACCTCCCTATGGAACAACTTAGCCAATGACTAACCAAAACTAAAAGCTTCATTTTACTGATCTCAATTTTTTCATTATTACAACTAGGAATTTATGACCTATTTATAGTGTAGGCCATGTGAATAATAACAAAAAATAATCTCCTAAATTAATGGCAAAATTACATTGAAAAATAAATATAAAAGATAATAAGAAACTTGTAATAATTAAAAGGCTTGCTTTCTAAAATAGGATAGATATGATCTCTCTTTTTAATTAGAAAATATCTTAATTAATTATGAAGATGATTGAGAGAAGAATTAAGGAAGATCATGATCAATTTTGGAAAGGATTAATTGCTCCTATAATCTCCCAAAGTCCTTGAGATTCAATCCCCCATTAAGAAATGAGATTTGTTTTTCTCTTTCTCTTGATTTCCTATGCAGCTTAGGAAGAAAATTCACTCATTGGCTGATTCTCCCTTTAAGAAGAAATTTTATTCCCTTTTATTGCTCACATCAAAGAGCTTGAAAGAAAAACCAGAGAGAAAATAGAGAGAGCTAGAGAAGAAAATCAAAGAAAAATAGAGTGCAGGTGTGAACATGCGTCTATTATGAGAAGAAACAACCTTCTTCTTTTTTTAGGTGAGTTTTCTCCCTTCTATCACTCATCTTATCCTTTTGCGTAGCATAGTTGAATCTCCTTATAGCTTCAATAGAAGCTCCCTCCACAAACCAAAACAGAACTAAGAAGAACTATTTCAGGCAACCATTATTTTCCCTTAGATTCTTGTTTTCCTTTCAGTTTTCCTTTGATTTCTAGCTTTAGGATAATTTGTTTAGGTCTTAGGTTGATTTTGAATTGAATTCTTGTAGTTAAAATAGCCCAGAACCTATGGATTCATGTTATAAAAAAAACCATGACAAAACAACCACTGTAAAGGCGTGTTGTTGGCTATTTTTCATGCTTTTAGAACTAATCTATTTGTGCGTTTGGACGGTTTAGGCATTTTACAATGAGGTAAGATAGGTAGTAATTGGTTTATTACAAGCATTTGTTTTTATAGATGCATTTAGACTGATCAATTCTTGAAATGTTTGTTAGTTTACTATTTTTAATCGAAATATTGTATGTGTGTGTGTTCATGCATGAATTCAATGATTTAAATGTGTTTTCTTGATGTTTTAATAATTAAATGATGGGTATGATCGATCATAAATGAGTTTTCATGAAAGAAAAAGGATTAAACAAAGGAAAATGGAAAAATGAACATCAGCAAAGGCTCATTTACCTTTTTCTGTGCTACCTAGACACCAAACTACTAACAAATGGGGCTAACATAGTGAGACCGCATGTGAGGCATGCGTGGTACATTGTCCAGTCACCCAAGAATGCCAGGACAGGCCTCCTAGCATTTTACACGCAAGTGAGAGACACTGTCAGGTGTCCCTGTTGCATCGACAATGTCCACGGGCAGATAAAAGTTTCTGCACTTGAGGTGTGCACATATGTACACAAAGACGAGTGCCTAGACTCCCATGCACTGAAGTATATGTCCTGTGACATGACAGATATTAATTAAAGCATAAGGGTGCTAAGTACAGAAACAGATTACAAGTGCATTTAAGAAAATGATATGCAGCGGAATAAAATACATTACAATCCCCTACAAAATAAAATTTGAGTTCAAAATTTTACATTACTGAGGCAACACAAAATAAATACAAGCCTCTCTAAAAGTGGACTCATCAGAGTGTAGAATAAAATATGCAGTCATAATAGTTCATGGATCCACTAGATCCTCAAACGCTTCAATGGACAAATCAACGAGTAGTTCCTCACTATCGACCTCATCTAGAGGCAGGGTGAGTTATGTATACTCGATAAGCAAAATAGTATTTAATGAACATTATTAAGATTTTAAAAGTAATTAAACTTAGAAATAATACCTTATTCGCTTACCATCAAAGAAAGTGTATGGGGGTCCATTTCCATAATAAAAAAATATTTTATTTTTATTTGGAAAAAAAACTGTTAATCATCAAATCACTCACATTAAATATATAGTCATGTCATGTAGAAAATTGAAAAAATCAAATAAATCATATCATCTTTTTCTTTCATCTTTTACTTATTCTTCGTGCGAAGCCGTTCTGACCTCTATCTACTGAGGGCAATAAAGATTCATGACTATCACTGTGGAATGACAATTTCATTTCACATCATTTTCAGCATATTTACGGTTGTTAAACCACAACATATTTACGACTTGCCAAACCATGACACATTTTATGACCACGACCGTGTCAACCATAGTGGCCCTACATGTAAACTGTAGTCCCAGTCGTATCTTGCTTAGGTGATCCCTATAATTATATCACATCACCACTCTCGTCAAAGGGTACGTCATCATCGACAGAAAGCTGTCCTCTCATGTCTTTTTAGACCAGATAAGGGAGAAATAAAATCCCTCAGAGATAAAAAGCCTAATGGATCATATTAATTTAAATACCATACATGCAAATGTCAATATTCATTCCATACACTCGTTAAATAACATCATGCTTCTTGATTCAACTCATATCATGCCATCATATTCATTATGTTAATTATTTACTTGTTAAAATGACATAAATTATGCAATAACATGGAATATTTACACAGATAGATTTTAATTATAACAATAATTAGACATGAAACAAGCTATATCATATTCATAATATTCCTTTTATTTATCTAGAACTACTCCTTAGAACGTGCAAGATAAATACCAAGTTTCCTTACTAAAGGCTTGAATCTTTCCTATGCTCCTCTTACTTCTCTCTCTTTCTAGCTCTTCTCTCTCTAGAATTGCTTTGGTGAGTGTAAGAATGAAGATGAAGTGAAGAAGGAGTGGTGGAGAAGGTCCCTATTCATAGAAAAAGGGGACCGTTGGATTTTTTCCAAGTGGCACAAATCTGTGAGGAGAAAGGGAGGAGAAAAGTGACTGACATGATGCGACGATTGATGGATGGCCGATGCGATGACAGCGATGCAATGGCAGTACAAAAACTAGAGGCACACCTGACGAGGAACAGCGCACATCTCCCAAATGGAGGAAGCACGCCGACCGAATAGCGGTGCACGCCCCCCAAGGGGACGTGCGTTGTCTACGCGAGATGGGACGCACCACAGACTGCGCACCTTGTGCCCTGTATAGATGGGACGTCCTGTGCTAGCCACGCACGTGCATGTAGGGCTCGTGCGGACAGGAAAAATTTCCCGCGAGATTTCTTTATCATTTTCTTCTCTGTTTTTCTTGAAAATTTTAAAATTAGTTAAATAAAGGAATAAATACATAAATAAATAAATTATAAGTACAAAAAATATAAATTTTAAAATTTCAAATCTGATTTCATTTGAAAATCAAAGACATAAATTTAAATAGTTAATTGCCTTAGGGTTCGAATAAATAGAGGTTTTACAACAATTGAATGCAAATATTTTCGGGGTGTTACATTCCCTCCACCCTTAAAAAAATTTGGTCCTCCAAATTTATTAGAAGTAGATGTGGAAATTTCTCTTGCATTTCTTTCTCTAGTTCCCACATCGTCTCTTCTAGAGTGTGGTGCTGCCACTGTACCTTCACCATCGGGATCTTTTTGTTATGCAAAACTTTATCAATCCAATCAAGGATTTCAACGAAAAATTCCTCGTAAGTTATATCCATTTGGACCTAAATTTCTTGGTGAGAAATAATGTGAGAAGGATCAAGGTGGTACCTTTTAAGTATGGAGACATTGAAAACATCATGTAAACCCGCAAACTCTGGACGTAGAGTGAGGTGGTACGCCATGGATCCGATTTGTTATGCGATCATAAAAGGTCCCATAAATTAAGGGCACAACTTTTCCTTTTTACTAAATCACATTTTTTCTTAATAAGGAAAGATGTTGAGAAAGACATGGTCACAAAAAGCAAATTCCAGCAGTCTCCTATGGTTGTTAGCATAGCTCTTCTAACAACTCTGAGTGGTGGTGAGGTTCTTGCAAATAATGATGACTTTCTAAATGGTTTTCTGAATTAGTCTGTTCCTAAATAATGCTAGTTTCTGACTTTATTTTAGCAGGTTGGGGAACGACATGGCCTATCATACAGGGCTTCATATGAATTCATGCTGATGTTGCAATGATAACTGTTGTTATAAGTAAATTCACACAGAGGAACGTACTCATACCAATTGTCACCAAAGTCAATAACACAAGCGTGCGACATATCTTCTAGTGTCTAGATAGTATCTAACCATCTATTTGGGGGTGATAGGCAGTACTGAAGTACAATCCAGAACTAAGAGCTTCCTAAAAATTGTCCTAGAAATAGAAGGTGAATCGGGGGTCTCTATTTGAGACAATAGAAGAAGGAATGTTGTGGAGTTGAAAACTCTCCTCAACATAGAGACGAGCTAACTTGTTAGTAGAGTATGTTGTTCTGATAAGCAAGAAATGGGCGATCTTGGTCAACCTATTACAATGACCCATATTGCATTACGATCAGGACAAGTTCTGGACAAATGACAAAGTCCATGGTCACATACTCCCACTTCCATTCTGGAATAGGAAGGCCTTATAATAAACTGCCAGGTCTCTGATGCTCAGCCTTAATTCATTCATAAGCAAGGCATCAGGAGACATGATCAATAATATCTTTCTGCATTCCAGGCCACCAATACTGATGCCTCAAATCTCGATACATATTGGTACTTCTAGGGTGAATACACAACTTGGACGCATGAGCAGCATTAAGAACATCTGTCCTAACTGCAGTAGGAACCCAAATATGATCTTCGAATCGGCACAAACCAACATCTGTGAGCCTAAAATTAGAAAACTCATCAGAAGTAAATTTATTTAAGTTTTGAGTTATCTCGGGGTTGATGGACTGAGCTTCCCAAATCTTCATAAAAAGATTAGGTAAGGCCTGAATTTGTGTAAGGTATGCACCATTGCCATAGTGATTAAGGCAGAGCTCCTACATTGCATCAATTAGTTTCCAACTAGAAGCCATTATCTGGGCCAATAAAGCGAATTCCTTCCTACTCAAAGCATCAGTGATTACATTATCCTTACAAGGTGGTAGAGGATTTTATAATCATAGTTTATTAGGAGGTCCATCTAACGCCTCTGCCTCTTGTTTAGTTCTCTCTGAGAAAACAAATATTTTAAACTTTTATGGTCAGTGTAAATTTCAAATGTCTGGCCATACAAATAGTGGTGCCATATCTTCAGGGCAAAGACGATGGCAGCAAACTCCAAGTTGTGCGTGGGGTAATTATGCTCATGGGATTCCAGCTGTCTGGATCCATAGACAGCTACTCGGCCATGTTGTATGAGAATAAATCTCAAACCCACGTGAGATGCATCACAGAAAACATAAAATCATCCAATACCATCATGGAGGATCAATATTAGAGCGGAGGAGAGGCGATACTTCAGTTTGACAAAACTATCTTTATATTCTTCATCCCAAACAAAAGCTACACCCTTCTTGGTGAGGCAGGTTAAAGGAGTTTCAATCTTAGAGAACTGATTGATGAACTGCTGATAATAATCGACCAAACGCAAAAAGTTGCATACCTCAGCAACATTGGTTGGTTGGCCCCAATTAATTACAGCTTCAACATTAGAAGGATCAATAGAGACTTCTTCGCCCAAAATCACATGAGAGAGGAAAGAGACTCGATCCAACCAAAATAAACACTTACTGAATTTTGCATACAAGTGATTCCAACAAAAGGCCTTCAGCACTCAAGACAAATGGTTTGCATGTTTTTTGCAATTCTTCAAGTACACGAGGATATCATTAATGAAAATAATGATGTATTGATCTAGTGTATGCTGGAAAACCATCCATGAAAATAGTAGGGGCATTAGTCAATCTAAAGGGAATAACCCTAAACTCATATTAACCGTACTAGCATCAAAATGCCATTTTGGGAATATCTTCTTCCTTCACTCTCAACTTATATGCCCCGATCTAAGATCAATCTTCGAGAAAACTATAGCACCTTATAACTGATCGAAGAGATCATCAATGCAGGATAAGGGGTACTTACTTTTTACCGTTACCCAGTTAAGCTCTCTTTAGTCGATACATAGCTAAAGAGAACCATATTTCTCCTTAACAAACAGCATTGGGGCACCCCAAGGAGAATGGCTGGGGCAAATAAACCTTTGTACAAGAAGCTCGGAGAGTTGGCGCTCAAGTTCAACAAGTTCAGTGCGACTCATGTGGTATGCAAGTTTTGAGATTGGTTGAGTTTCTAGAAGTAGATTGATGGAAAATTCTATCTCCCATAGGGGAGGTAGACCAGACAGCTCCTTCGGAAAGACATCCAGAAAGTTACAAACCACAGGGACTATAAATACTACAGGATTAGTATCCATGTTCTTGTTCTTAAAGGTTAGAAAAAAAACAAGAAAATTCATGCACATAAGTTTTTTCATAAGTTAATATTTTACAAATAAATCTTTATTTCATTTTCGGTGAATAAAAGGTTACAATTTTATTTTCACAGTTAATGATTGCCCTATATTTCTCTAACAAATCCATACCTAAAAGAATATCAAACCCTGAGAAATCTAAAAGTATGAGATCTATTAGTAATTCAACTCCTGTGGCTTTTATTTTACAATTTTTATACAAACAGTAAGCTTCTAAAAGTCTTCTTGAGGGAGTTCTATTGTTAATATTTCATTCAAATGTTCAAACTTAACATCTAATTTACAAGTAAAAGAACAAGAGATAAAAAAAGTGGGTAGCACCTTTATCAATCAAAGCTCGGGTAGAGGTATCATGGATAGAAAGCATACCCTAGATAACAGCAGGAGTGGTAAAGGCACCAGGTTCATCGAGACAATAAACACATCATTGGCCTACAAGTTTAGCCATGCATTTTGCCCATTAAGAACAATCCCTTACAAAGTGCTGAGTGCTCCCGCATTTGTAGCCAAAATTATTTAAATGTCGACAAGGCTGATCACCATGAAAACGACCACATTGTTTGAGGGTTCGACAAATCGGGCAGTGTTTCAAGTAGGTGTGGACAGGGCAGGAGGAGGGGCAACTCAGGTCTCGTATTGGGTGGCTGTTGGGGTCAGGCAATCTTCTTCTTTATGGTTGGGGTTGGTGTTACTGCTGCTGAGTATAGACACGGGCAATGCGTTGGTGCTAGACCTAGATAAGGTCTTCAGCCAACTGTGCATGTTCAAGCACTTTAGTATAAGAGTTGGGTCTCAACATCACTACTTAGTTATAGATATCTGCTCGAAGGCCCTTTAGAAATTTTCTAGCTTAATGACTCTCTGGGGTGACCATCGAGCAAACCTAGAAAATTGAGTAAATCATGCTGCATATTGGGCGATTGTTATATTACCTTGGTGGAGGTCCTGAAATTCCTCTTCTTTCTTCTCTCGAACGTTTATAGGAAAAAAGTTCTCAAAGAAAGTATCCATGAAAACTTCTCAAGTGGTAGGGGAGGGTAGGACATCTTGCTTAAGCCACCAAAAATGTTCAACTTCTCAGATCAACATAAAGGTTGCAAAGGTGACCTTTTATTCTTTGGTTAAGTCTAGGACTGATAAGAGCTTTCCTATCTATAGGATCAAGGATTCTGCAGCTAAGGGGTCGAGGCCTCCTTCGAAGTGGGGTGGGTTTAGCCTTTTAAACTTGGTGATGTTATGGGAAATTGATCTTTCAGCTGGGTAATATTTTAGGAAAGGAGGGTGTTGACAATGGTTGGCTTGGTTTTGACCTACTACCGTGGTTAGACCCTAAATGGCTTGGAAAAGCTCGATAAACTCAGCCTTGGTCGGTGGATCCTGGGCCTCAAGTCATTCAATTCTTTCTATAGAAGGTCTCACTCGAGCATTTTAGTCTTACAAAAGAAAAGAGAGACAAAAAGTTGATGGACTAGTTTTCAAGAAATGAAATATCCTAAGTATCTAAAGTGGTTTTTCCTATACTATAGTATATTCCAAGTAACTAGTCTGATATCATTTGTGACATCCTAGATACTAATTAAAGAATAAAGGTGCTAGATATAGAAATAGATTACGAGAGCATTTAAGAAAATTATATGCAGCAGAATAAAATATATTACAATTCCTTACAAAATAAAATTTGAGTTCCAAATCTTACATTACTGAGGGAACACAAAATAAATCCAAGTCTCTCCAAAAGGGGACTCATTAGAGTGCAGAACAAAATATGCACTCGTAACGGTTCACGAATCCATGGGATCCTCGAAGGCTTCAATGGGCAAATCGATGAGAAGTTCCTCACTATCATCTTCATATGGGGGGCATGGAAAAGGGTGAATTCCATATACTCAGTAAAGAAAATATTATTTAATCAACATTACTAAGATTTTAGAAGTAATTAAACTTAGAAATAATACCTCATTCGCTTACCATCGAAGAATATGCATGTGGGTCCATTTCTATAATAAATAAAACATTATACTTTTATTTAGAAAAAAAAAACACCAATCATCAAATCAATCACATTAAATATATAGTCATATTATATAAAAAATAGAGAAAATCAAACAAATCATATCATACTTTTTTTTCATCTTTTACTTATTTTTCATGCGAAGCCATTCCATCCTCTATCTACTGAGAGCAATACGGATTTTTGTCTACCACTGTGGAATGATAATTTTATTTCACATCATTTTCAACATATTTACGGCTACCAAACCATGACATATTTTATGACCATGATCGTGCTTACCACACTCGCTAAGGTGATCCCTACAATCATATTGTGTCACCTTTCTCATTAGAGGGTATGCTATCATCCACAGGGAGCAGTTCTCTCACGTTTTTTCATATCAAATCGGAGGAGAAATGGAACTCTTCAAAGATAAAAAGCCTAGAAAATCATGTTAATTTAAATACCATGCATGCAAACATCAATATTCATTCCATATGCTCGTTAAATAACATCATGCTTTTTACGTCATCTCATATCATGCCATCATATTCATTATGTTAATTATTTACATGTTAAAACGATATAAATCATGCAATAACATGGAATATTTATGTAGATAGATTTTAATCATAACAATAATTAGACATGTAACAAGTTATATCATATTCATAATATTCATAATACCAAGTTTCCTTATCAAAGGCTTGAAGTCTTTCCTATGCTCTTATTCCTTCTATCATTTCCTTTTCTTTCTCTCTTTAGCTCTCTCTCTCTCTAGAATTTCTTTGGTGAATGGAAGAATAAAGATGAAGTGATGAAGGAGTGATAGAGAAGGTCCCTTTTTATAAGAAAGGAGACTGTTGGATTTTTACCAAGTGGCACAAGTCTGCGAGGAGAGAGGGAGGGAAAAGTGACTGACGCGATGTGACAACTGATGGATGTGACTGACAGATGGCCGACGAGATGACAGCAATGCAATGGTGATACGAAAGCTGGAGGCACGCCAAACGAGCAACGACACATGCTTCCCAAATAGCAAAGGCACACAGTCAAAACTGCGGCGCACACCCCCAAGGTGCAGTGCACACAGCCCAAGGGGCAATACTTGCAACCCGAGGGAAGCACGCACAGGCAAGTGGGGCCTTGCATTGTCTGCACGTGATGGGCCACATATGCAAACTGCACGCCTCGCACCCCACATGGATGGGACCTGCAAGAAGGCGCACGTCTCGTGCTAACCGCACGTATGCACGCGTGTGCGCGGCATGCAAGGCTCGCGCAGGCAGGGAAAAATTTCTCGTGGCCCTTTTCCCATGGGATTTCTTCGTTGTTTTCTTCTCCATTTTTGTCAAAATTTTTGAAAATTAGTTAAATAAATAAATAAAATAAAATAAATACATAAATAAATAAATTATAAGTACTAAAAATATATTTTTTTAAATTTCAAATTCGATTTCATTCAAAAATCAAAGACATAAATTTAAAGAGTTAATAGGCCTAGGGCTCGAATAAATAAAAGTTTTACAATAATTAAGTGCAAAAGTTTTATGAGTGTTACACGTCCCCACTGGCATGTTGGTGTATGCAACAAGCCCAAATGAGCAGCAAGGTACAGTTAGGTGTGCACATGCTGAGAATGCTCGCAGGCCAGGCACACTGTGCCACGAGTGTGGGCATATGGGAAAATTTTCCCCCAGCCATGGGCTGAAGGGCAAAATGGTCAATTGAGCAAGAAAAGAAAGTTTTAATAAAAAGAAACGGGATTTTTAAAATGAAAATTTAATGAGAATTTGGATTAAAATTGACAAATAGAAAATATAGGAAATTAAGAACAAATGGTGAAATTATGAAATTGTAAGATGGAAATTAAATTAGTCTAACAAGAAATCAATGGGAAAATTGAAGATATAAAGAAATAAACAAAAAGGGAATTTTTGGAACAAAATTAAACAAAATAAAAATAAAAGAAATGGAAATTAACAAGCTAAAAAGAAAAGGGGTTTCAAATGAAAATTGATGGGAAATTAAGAAACATGCAAGAAATTAAAAGGAAAATTTAAAATGTATGGGTTTAGAAACAAATTAACAAGAAAAAGGCATGGAAAAAATGAATGAGAAAATAAGAAAAATAGGAATTTGGAAATTTTGGCTAAACTGAAATGGAAAGTTTAGAAATAGAACTAAGGGAAAATGGATGAAATGTGGAAATTTAGACCTAGATCTAAGATGTATGTCTAGGGTAGTCTTAGCTTAAACTGTATTCAAATAAACTACAATGTCTAAATAATAACTAATTAACAAAGTTGTCTAGTTAAATCCATTTACCTTGTTACCTCGGAGGGATATGGTTATATATACTACGTTGGAACATCTTAGCAAATGAATGGGCTATGTGTCCACTCCGTTGGGCTAAGGTGTTCAGCTAACCTAGTAAGCTGGACCTATGTTTTTCATTGACCTAAGTGAAAGGATGAACTTAACGACCAGAGTGGTTGAGTGATTTCTACATGTTTTTATAGGTTTAATTGTTTAACGTGATAATTTTGTATGAGCCCATTCACTGTGATATTAGCTGTGTAACGTGATAGTTTTTGCAAAATAGGTTATCTATTACGTTTATATGTAGGAATTGATAGCCATGTGCCTCCGTACAGTATTGTTGTATGTATGCTAGGGATGATTATTCTACATTTTGTATATGAATGCTTTTTAATTATTGCTTAGTTGGATATTGATGTCGGGTTGGCATCAGGAAGTCACATTTCTCTTAAGGGAATTCGGACGCTTTCAAATTTATGTAGCACAATTTAAAATCCAAAATTTTAAACTAATTTTTTTAAAAAAATCTCATATTGTGAAACTCCAATTTTTAAATCAAAATATTTACTTAGAAAATAATTAACACTTTTATAGGTACCCTCACCAAGTTCACCACTTTTCTTAGGGTAAAAGTAATTGATTCAAATTCTTTTCCTCTGGCATAAGAAACCATTGAATTCACTAAAATTTTAGAAGAACATCATCACCAAAATATGAATGAAATGATGAAGATTTTGGTTGGAAAAATTCCCTAAAATTTTACTCACTCCTTACCCAAAAAAACATTATTTTTCTTGTTTAAAAACCACCACCAGCCACCACTTTTCTTTGGCCATAAACAATCAATTCAAAACCCTTTCCTTTTAACATAAGAAACCCTTAAATTCATTAGTACTTCAAGGAAAATTTTCTTAAAAACATAACCAAACCTTTAAATTTTCTGACCGGAATAACTCAACAAAAACAATAAATTTCATCCCCAAAACCTCTCATACTTTCTTAAATTAAAATAGTCGAAAACACCTCTTTTTTTAAGGACACGAAACCATTTTTAACACCGTTTCTTTTAGCCTAAAACTTATCATCTTATTTGAATTTTAAATATAAAATTTCATAAAATAGACTCAAATACAATTGATTATAAACCTGCAAATTATCTTTAAAACTAAATACAAGTCCTCATCAACACAACCATCAACATAGCCACATTTTAATACTCAAAAGAAGCCATGTTTTCAACACCAAAACAAGAGCATACTTTCTATAAAACATGGGAGTTTAATGTCCTTAATACAAAAGCAAAAACATTTAAATTATGATTTAAATATCTCACCAAAGTAGAACAACTTTGGCATTAAACAACAACTCACAAAATCCAGAATCATGCATTCTTTAAAGCACTTGCAAAAATTAGTGAATAATTTGTATATTAAATTACAACAAGTTATTTACCTCTATCTCAAGCTTTTACGCACGTAATTTATCAACTAATATCTCCAAAAATCCTTCCCAATAATTCCATATTTCCCCCTTTCTCAGTCTAGATAGATTGTCTTCTAGAAATTGGCTAGATAGCTCGATTTGGTTCCCACTTTCAATTAATTGTTTGGATAGTTTTTGGTCATTTTTTTCCCTAAAATCATCACATTTTTAGTTTACTATTATATGAAAATATTTTTCAAAAATCAGAACAAAACTTAGCTATATACCTCAAGGAAAAGTCCCTAAAATTTTGGCCTGCTTCTCTCGAGTTCCTAGTAGACCACCTTATGTTTTCTTGGTCTTTCTCCTCTTCTAGAGAAACTTTCAACCTGCTTCTTTCTCTCAAAAACACCATAAACACTTACTTATTATGTCATGAAAACTCACTTTCAAAATCAGTAGCAAATTTAGAGTATTTACCTCAATAAAGAGCTTTACACATAGCTTGCTGCTTCTCGGCTTCCCTCAATAGAGCTCGTGGGTTTTTACTCTTTTCTCCCTTTTTCTCTCACCTTTTTTCTTCCTTATTTTTTTCACTGCTTTTTTCACTTTCTCCCTTATTTTTTTTCTTTTCCCCTTAAACTTTTTTCTCTTTTTACTCAATGTTTCTCTCTTCTTTTCCAACTAAACAAGCTCTATTTGTGTTTCTCAATTTCTCTCTCTTTTTCTCTCTCTTTTTCTCTCTCACACCACACCTTCTAGTTTCTCCCTTATTCTTGTGTTTGCTTAAGTTTCCTTATTTCTCTTTAATTATAAGGCTTCTTTTTACAATGGGATTAATGTGATCACAGATGACCCAAATTTAATTTCAAGGATGAATCCCATAATAATCAGGATTCCTACTTGATAATTACGGCTGAGTTTGCAACTGCACATCCAGAAGGCTACGCGCACGCATCATAATAGTCATGCACATGCAAGTGTAGAGACACCACGTGCTCATATTGCACAACGCACAAGATTAAGGCTTAAGGCCCATGAGGAGACCAATTGGCTTGGAGAATCAAGAGGCAAAAAGAAAGGCCAACCTTTAGCCCAACTTGAGAGGGCATCAAGGCCTTTTGGTCAAAGAAGGTTGCAGCCAAGGAAGGGATCACGCTATTGGCAACTGGCTCACATACGGGGGTAAGCGCATGTGCGAGAGGAATTGTCGCACCCATAAGATCCTTTCCCACAGGAAAAGATAAGCTAAGTGTGCGGGAGAGTCTTAGCTACACGGGTGAAGATATGTTGGTGCATGCTGGCCATGTCACACACACACATAAGCTATGTGAATGTTGGATACCTTGCCCGCGCAAGTGAGATATAGGAGATTGGAATTCTTAATTGATATTTTATTACTTAATTTTATCCTTAGGAATACTTAATTATTATTTTTGGATTATGATTAAGTTGAGTCTAGATTTTAGGAAGAGTTTTGATTAAATTCTAGTGTTTGTAATTATTTAAAAGTATTCTGGTGAAAGCCTATATAAAGACCTCATCTTAGGTTGTATTCACAATAACTTTCATATTTGAGAATTAAATTTTAGTTTTGATATTTCTATATTAGTTTTACAAATTTGAGAGTGAGTGTTCTTCAAGGGAAGTTGCTTCAACCATCTTGTTGAACCAGAAAATTTGAATTGACTTATCGGGTTAGTCATGGCACCCTTTTAAATTCCTTTTATTTTTCTTAATTACCTTTGTTTGCATTCAAATTGCTAATATGGTTCAAGTAGGGAGAATTTATTAGGGAATTAAGTTTCTGCATACTAGTGTATAGTGGGTTCATAATTAAGTGTTTTTATTAATAGACCTCCCCACATCAGGTAGAGAGAGTTAAAAGGGTGTTTTTATTAATAGACCTCCCCACATCAGGTAGAGAGAGTTAAAAGGGTGTTTTTGATCATATTAATCCATAACCCTTGGATAACATACAATTCATCTCCATCATTCATTTTTTTCTCCTTCTTCGTAGTCGGTAGATGGTCATGTCTCCCTTTTTTTTTATCCCTCTTGAGGTCGACTAGATCACCTTCTTATCCTTTCTTTCTTGCTCTAATGGCAGATCGTGATGATTCTTTGCTCTCTTGGTTGCCAAGTGTCCATATCCTCACCATTCATGTGGTTTTCCCTCCTTCCATGCAAGAGATCCTAATCGTTCACCTCATTCTTTTTTTTATGGTCAAACATGTTAGCCCTTTCTCCTTCTCTTGGCTATCAAGTACATACCTAGGTGATGCATAAGGGACTTGTAAGGATCGTAATACTCCTAGAACCTCACA
The DNA here is from genome assembly GCF_054855325.1 of Carica papaya. Lineage (NCBI taxonomy): Eukaryota > Viridiplantae > Streptophyta > Magnoliopsida > Brassicales > Caricaceae > Carica > Carica papaya. Next base: position 22,322,100 of record NC_142314.1, on the reverse strand, counting down.
CCACATATGATCAGAAGTTTTTACATCCACCTATATGATACGTAAAAATAAGATAATTAGAAAAATAAAAAGGAAAATGAAGGACGTCATGATTCTCCAGCTTAACAAGATTTCTGAAAGCTCCCTAACTTTAGAAGAACTTGAAAAACACTCACAAAATTAGAAAAGTTAATTTTAAGCAAAAAGCTCAAACTTTATTAATTTGTGAATTGCAATTATAACCTAAGGTCTAAGGTCCTTATATAGACCTTTACTTTCTAATCCAAATTGAAATAAGATTACATAATTTTAATTGAATTCTTAAACATTAATTCTACTAGAACTCTTAAAAATAAATTGTAAAATAATTAAATCTTATCCTAATTTAATTAAGATAATCTAAAATAATTAAATTGGATAATTAAAATAATCTAATAAAATCATAAAATAATCTTTTCTTCTTATCTAAATCTCCATCTAGATTTGTCTTCCTTGGACCTTCAATTTGAGTAGAATTTCTTCTCCTTTAATTCAGCATATTAATCACATGCAAAAATTGTAAAAGTGTTTTTAATTTGCAGCATGTGAATTAGTTAGAAATAAGGAAATGGAAGAGGCATCCATTTGGGAAACTAACTTGCTGTCCAAGCATGTAGGTGGAAGCTTCTCCATGTGGTTTCTTGCTTTCCTGTGACCCCTTCTTGTGGAAGGAATCCTCCTTCGGTTGCCTTCTTTCCTTGAGTTTTCTAGAAGCTGCTTATTGGATTTCAAAGAGGATTTACAGTTGGATAAGAAGAGGGAGCCAACATGTTGTTTCCTCACACGTGGTGAGATCCCGCATGTGCAAATTCTCCTTCCAGCACATGTGGTAGCCCATATATGTGAAATAGGAGAAACACATGTGTGGCACATGTTGTCTATGGATCTCTTCGGGTTGTGGCCCACTTTGCCTGTGAAGCCTTGAAGTCATCTCGGATTGGACCAAAAATTCGCCTTTTTTCTTGCCTTGTAAGTTCTCCAAGCCCATGAAGCATTATTTAGGCCTCAAGTTCCTTTGAACAAATTTAGCCCATTCCCTTAAATAATCCCATTTAGAAAAGTAATTAGGGATGAAGTTACTTTTCTGTTTAGGGCATTCCCATTTGAGAAACTAGGATTTATTTTCTCGTTTAAGCTGACACCATTTAGAAAATAAAAGGATGTTGGAATTGCTTGGATGTTTAGGATAGGACTTACGGGACTTTTTACGGGGAAAGGACTTTTCCTTTTCCTGTGTACATGTTGCGCGCACGGGTCTACACCCACCAGTGCACATCTGTTGTGCTACGTGGGTGCAACCTCATGCTACAGCAAACTCGCAAATAATTATTATGCAGGAGTCTGAATTTCTATGAAGTTCCTCTTTGATGCGATATTGTATTTTTGGAACTAATTTTGGGCCATCTAGGATCACGTCACTAGGTATCCTATTTATCAGCATACTTCATCTTTAAGTGGGCACCAAGTGGTGAGGTGTTCAACTTTCTACTCAAAGGCGGAAGCTTAGCTTAAAAGATTCTTAACACTATCCTATATTGCACTAATTATTTTTCCATGGGTCCATTATGTGTCTATTTATTCTAATTTATTTGGAAAATTTCATTTGGCATTTGAGAAAGTTCATTTTTGTCCCTGGGAGAAAATTTTCCCTTCGCCAGGGGATTTTTTTCACTCTCCACCGATTTTTCTCACTTTTCTCTCTTACAAAAACTTTTCCTTATTCTTCTATTTTCCCTTCCAAAAAATTTTCTCCCACCTAGGTGATTTTTCTCCCATTTGGGGAAAAACCTTAAAATCCTTATTTCTCTAACTTCGAAATATTTTAAGACACCCAAAAATTATCACATGCATAATTACCAAAATACCGTAAAATTCATGTTCAAAATTATCTTAATTATTTATGCTTAATAATTTATGCTCAATCCACCTTAATCACACAAATTGGGGTTCGGGTTATTACATTAAAGGCATTTGTAAGTTAAATGTTAATGATCATTTGCATAGATGGGGTAAATATCAAAAGGCACTCATGGGTTTATACTCAAAACTAGAGCTTTTATCCTCATTTAGGGTAAAAATCCT